>NC_143052.1:30154696-30306212 GCF_052426305.1 Pelodiscus sinensis | reverse complement strand
TGATTACTAGCTTTAAGCAACAACATACCGTATGTTGGTGTGGAACTTCAGCTGATGTAAAACTGTCACAGTGCCAATGAAAGCCAACAAAGCTATGACAGTTTAAATCAATAGACCTATAATAATGATGAGGACTTCTGCCGCCTTAAACACAAACCTGCTATGAACAATTACAGAATTGAATAAAATGCTTCCCTTGACACACATGGAATTTGTAAAAGACAATTTAATATAATTAGAAACTTTACAAAACTATACAGAAGAAACTGCGTATTTTGTGAAATATGAAGTGTTTCTGATGTATTCATTGACAGTGGCCACAATAATGTGGCAGTTTGGAGGATTTTAAAATGGTATTCCTTACCTTAATATATATTTTGTCACTTTAAAATGATCACCAAGTGCACAAAATTAACATAACAAATTAAAACTTGAATAAAAATGTAAAATAGTCTGTTATGCAGTGTATATTATACATATCCGGTAAAGTATTTAAGTTCAAAGATAAGTTATCTGAAAAAGGTCAAAAATTAATCACATGTTAAAAGTTATTTTTATGTCAAATACAAATATTATTTGTCACAATAACAGCAACAATAAAATGGAATGAAATACCCACTGAGCTGTATATCTTAGCATACTGTGCGCTCTCAAACAAATATATTAGGAACAAGTTTTAGCCACAGCCATGTTTGCTGCACTAACTTCATAAGTTCTAAGAATAAACTATTAGGAATTTTTTAAGTGTTGTCACTAAAAGAAAGTGTTTTTAAAGCTTGTGTGATAATGAGTATGTATACAAAATAGTACATGCAAACTGCTCACACACTCACAAACTCTAGGATGCTCCAGTTAGTGTACATGAACAATTAGTAACTCATGCAGCTGTAGAGTACACAGGAAGCTAAACATACTTACCCAGTGGTATGCTATCTAGGTCTGTGTAAATAACAGCAACAAGGAAACAAAAAGCAACACTCCAATCAAAACAGAGCCATTAAAAATCCCACATTAAACTATATTATTCATAGTTTAACCTAAGAGAAAGTAGAATAGATGCTGTAGCAGACATAGTACCTCCTTCAAAAGGTACAATTATGTGAAAAGAGAATGGGAACAAATATTTAGAATCTTGAGTTTAGAAGATTAAGTACCACCAAATTGTTCATATTAAATTTCTGTAGAAACAATAATCAGTACATTTTGAGTTTAAAAATGGTGGTAATAGTAACCTCCTTTGATCCTTCATTTTACTGCTACTTAAATATTACACTTGGGGTGACTAGACAGCAAGTGTGGAAAAAGTAGGACACCATTTTTTTGGAGGGGGTGGGGGAGGGGAGAATAGGATACAGTTGACTATATAACAAAGCCCCTAATATCATGACATCTGGTCACCCTAATTACACTTAATGGTTTGCATGCACGTCAAGTGTATATTTTTATATGTAAATTGTTAAAATACAGCATCTATTCAGAAAACGAATGTCCTACAATATCTATTACAACATGCATGAAAAGCAATCCTGACATGCAGAGTACTTCCCCTTTATAAAATGCCAAAAATACCTTGCAAAGCATGACCCAGCAAAGCATCAAGTTCGGGATTCAATTCTGCCTTCTCTTTCAGCATATGAAATAGCAGTTGGTTTTGAGTAGAACTTGTAATTTCTGTTTGCTTAAGGCGTCCTTCAAGAACCTTAATTTGCGCCTCCTTTTGAGCCGCCTGGAGACCCTATAGGAAAAATGACAAGTACTTAAAATATTCTTAAAAGAAATCAGTAAATGATAAATCTTACATATTACTTTAATTTCTGTAATTTAGTGGCCAATTTGAATCTGCTGTATTTCTTCATATGTCCAATAGATTAAAAGGTAACCAGTGGCCAAACTTTTCTGGATATCCTCTGTCCACTTTTCTGTTTCATCTTCTTTCCTTTGGGTCAAACTTTTTAGCATGCACACACCCAAGGAAATACTCTTTTTAGGCATCAGACAAATGTACAAACTGACTTAATCCCCAAGCATGAGGGATTTGTGCACTTAATAAAGCACAAGCAAAGTGAACAAAAACTTGGGCCTTAATTTTCCATAATTCAACCCTCTTATCTGTTGCCTTTTATATTACCTAACACACACACAAAAAACCCTATAAACTTCCAGGATCATCAAATGAACATTCAGTTTTCTCTGGAAAGCTCTTAGAACGTAACATACATAAGAATCCATTTTAGAAACAATTCATCATGAATGTTGACTTGTGAGGCTTATTTAGCTGGAAATAGAAAACTTATAGCAAGAGCTAGTCAAATAGAGAAAACTAAATAATTAAAAAGATACATCAATAAAACATGTTCTTGAATGTTTTTTCAAGGTCACAAGGAACTACCTCCATACATTTAATTGCCTACAGTGAGATGGGTTGCTGGAAATACAATTAAAACTATAAGCAGATACATCAGGAAATCCAGTTCCCCACATTTTAATTTTTCAGGCCATTCTTTCAATTCTGTTTTACCAAGAGAATCCTAGTAAGCCTTTCCTTCTTTGTAGTGAATAATTTTAAAAAAATAAATCAACAGCTTCTGGTGCATCCTGCCTTTGTGTGACCAAAAAAACCCCCAACCCCCCCCCCCACTCCCTCACCCAAAACACTAACAAAAAACAAGTGAGCAAGCATTCAAAAACTTTGACTCTACTACATGTTAATCGTCTAACAGGAGGAAGTGCAAATATAATAATAAAAAGTAAGAAGAGGAAGTTACTCACCTTGTGCAATAACTATGGTTCTTCAAGATCTGTTCCCTTACGAGTCCATTGTAGGGCCGTGTCCAGACTCAGGGGTTTTTTCGGGAAAAGTAGCCTTTTCCCGAAAAAACTTCCCCTGCGTCCAGACTCAAGCCGCGTTCTTTCGAAATTATTTCGAAAGAACGCGGCTTTTCTTTCGATGGCGGTAAACCTCATTTCACGAGGAAGAACGCCTTCTTTCGAAAGTTCCTCTTTCGAAAGAAGGCATTCTTCAATGTAAAAAGGCCGTCTTCGAAAGAGAGCATCCAGACTCGCTGGGTGCTCTCTTTCGAAAAAGCGGATTTCTCTAGAGCCTCTTTCGAAAGAAGCCTGCAGTCTAGACATAGCCTAGGAGACCATCTGTCTCTCTAATCAGGGATTTGTGGTAGTAGTGTCTGTTAAGCCTGTACATGCACTCTTCCTCCCTCATGGTCTGCCTCAAGACTCGCTGGCACTGAGTGGGTGAACCTCCCCCCCTTCCTTTGCTACCATAGGTAACTCCCAAGTAGAGGGGAAGAGAGCTGTATGCCAAAGACGACAGTGCCAACTACAACACCAAGGGTCAAAGCGCCAACTCTATAAGCAAGGAAGAGTTTCAAGCACTAATCTCTCTCCAGCTTAGTTCTGGGCTTGTAATTACTACAAATACTGCAATGTCCTTCATCTAAACACTTGAGATAAGCTGTTTGAGGGTCCCGTCTGGACACAGGCTTGCCACGAGTGATGCAGTTCTTAAACACCACTCCATGCCCCAGTGGGAAACTCAAACAGAGAGCAAAAATGAACAAAACATGGGAGGGAGCCCCCCAACTAAAAACTATCAACTAACACTTAATAATAACAGCTAACTAACTATAAACAGAAAAAAAATGGGAAGAAATCAGCTAAGATTATCTTGCAGAGCAAGAGAACAAGTGTTCTGCTGAGTGTCACTGGCGGTAAGAAGGATTTGAGGGGATGGAGGGTCAACTGAACCCTATATATCGCACCATGCAGGTGCCACTCCAGATGGCACCATATCCAACTTGGAAGGTACCACTAGGTGAAAAACCTTCCAATGATCTTGCACACAGCATGTGCCCACACCTATTAGAATGCACATATGCAATCATTCATAGAAAAAAGCTAATTTATTTTCTCTTTCTTTCCTCTTTAATCCCAACCAAGTAAAAAATGAATCACTAAGGAAAAACAATAAAACCAACTAATACTTATGCTAATGACACAGATAAGGACAGGATGAATGCTTGCTTCCTTTGAGGCCAAAGGTGGTTGAGAAGGAAGTAAGGGGTGGGGATTGGGAGTTTAGAGATCCTCCAGACAGATCACGAGGGATGGACAGCAAGATCAATGGATACTGCTACCAAAAATCTTTATGTAATGCAGTGGACTACCCACACAGATACTACTCAAAGAATAAGTAGCTATCAACTAGTATTTGATGTTCTAGATACACCTCTGATATGTGAGGATGGGAAGCTAACACTCAGCTATACCTGTAGCTATTAAATATAGATTATAAAATGCCAATTATGCAGTGACCTCATTCACTTTGAAGTCATTATTCAATGGATTCTATACATTAAGAAAAAAGCCCATATTGCTGTTAAAAATCACATCTTATCAAGTGTGTATATTATATGGATCGAAAACAGCCAGCGAGCAATATGTAACTCCAGCTTGGTTATTAAAAAATAAAACTAGGTTACAGTTTTAAGAAACTTAAAGGATCCTTTGAACTTGTTTTCAGAAGTTCTAAGCACTCAGCACCATCCCTTGAAGTCATTGTGAACTGCCGGATGCTCAGCATTTTTGAAAATCAGCACACTTAAGAGTCTTAATAAGCAGTCAGGAACTTAACCTTAGGACTCCTATTTTTGAAAAAATGCTCTAGATAGGTCTAAGTGGTGCATTCTAATTCTCTTACTTCTTTACCATGACTAATCATAATGCTTGATTTTTTTGTGCAAGGCAAGGGGCAGAGAATAAACTACAATACTTTTTCCCTGGAAACAATTTGCAGCATGGAGGCATAGTTGAATATGCAGATTCTTCTAATTTGGCAGTATTTGAAACACTTGATATTGAAATGTTTTTGTGTTTTAGTCAAAGCATTTAGATCCAATATGCAAATATTTTGCAAAGCATTTAGATCCAATATGCAAATATTTTGCAAAATGCTTCACAAGAAAGTACAGTATACTTTATTCCCTGTGTTACCTTATTAATGCCCATTGTGAGGAAGTGATCAAGAAGATAACGAGCTTCTGTTAGCGTGCAGGCATTAATCACTGCAGTCACATCCAAGGTCTCACCTTCTTCCTACATGTACAACAGTAAAAAAGGTCAGGAAATCTGCATCCTAGTCAGAGGACATAAGTGCTGCTATATTAAGATATGAATTATATTAACTCTAAAGATTCAGTGTAGGATTTTCAAAAAATAATGATAGTCAATGATACATGTTCTCTTAACCTAATTAAAGCATTTTGGAAAATCCCATCTTTAAACATTTTAGACTCCCTTAGGAATCTCTTTATGTTGAAACTTCTTTATTAATGCCTCTGGGTTATATGACCCTGCATTATATTGATAAACTGGTCAAAAGTTCAAGGAACTATTTTCCTTGTATGAGGAAAACAGTGTGAGGATATGTCTACACTACCCTCCTAGTTCGAATTAGGAGGGTAATGTAGGCATACCGCACTTGCAAATGAAGCCCGGGATTTGAATTTCCCGGGCTTCATTTGCATGAAGCCGGCCGGCGCCATTTTTAAATGCCGGCAGTTCAAACCCCGTGCCGCGCGGCTACACGCGGCACCGAGTAGCTAGTTCCGATTAGGCTTCCTAATCTGAACTAGCTGTACTCCTCATGGAATGGGGAAGCCTAATCGGAACTAGCTACTCCGTGCCGCGTGTAGCCGCGCGGCACGGGGTTCGAACTGCCGGCATTTAAAAATGGCGCCGGCCGGCTTCATGCAAATGAAGCCCGGGAAATTCAAATCCCAGGCTTCATTTGCAAGTGCGGTATGCCTACATTACCCTCCTAGTTCGAATTAGGAGGGTAGTGTAGACATACCCTAAGTTACTGATGTAGTAACTAGGAATTCAGGAACAGACCAACCCTGCAAAAGAAGTAGTTAAGGTGAAGTTTTGAGACAGTACTAAGTAGAGTAGTTTAGACTGTGTGATACAGTCTGTACCAGCGTCCTAGAAAATTGTGTCTGGTCTTAAAAACACTTTGTTGTGTAATGCATTTAAAGAGGCAAACTGTATGATGCTTTCATTGATCCGGGTAATAGTCACATTTCTAGAAAAACAATTTTAACAGCTAGTTCCTAATGATTTCATCTCTGCTTAAAAGATTATTATTGGCAATTCAATCCCAGGTGAACAATAAATTTGTTTGATAATACAATTAATCACCTTTATCCTATTTTACACTATTAATATAATAAATTCCAAAAAACACAGAGTAATAGTTAAACTAAAAACAACAGAACTAGTTTATTTACAGAATAAAAGAAATGTAAGGCTGGAAGGAACCTTGAGAAGTCATCAAGGTCAGCCTCCAGCACTGTGACAGGACCAAGTAAACCTAAATCAAATCTCACAGCGATATGTTCAACCTGTTTTTAAAAACATCTGATGATGTAGATTCTACAAACTTCTTTGAAGGTCTATTCCAGACCGTTACCATATAATTATAACATTTTTCCTGGTATCTAATTTAATAAATCTCTCTTGCTGCAGAGTAAGCCCATTACTTCTTGTCCTACAGTTAGTGGATTTAGAGAACGATTTATCACCATCCTCTTTATAATGCTCTTAACGAATCTGAAGATTTATCAGATTCCTGTGAATTTTCGTCTCAAGTCTAAACATGCCCAGTTTGGTTTTTTTTAAACTTTCCTTGACTTCATCCACATACTTCCTAAAGTGTAGAATGAAGAACTGGACACAGTACAACAGATGAGTCCTCAGCAGTGCTGAGTAGAGCAGAATAAATGCCTCCCATGTCTTACATAAATATTCCAGTTACTACATACCAAATATTAGCTTTTTTTTCCCCCCACCATTGCATCAGATTGCTGACTCTCATTCAATTTATGATTCACTCCAGATCCTTTTAGTACTACTACTTAGCCAGTTATTCCCCCATTTTACAGCTGTGTATTTGATTTTTCCTTCCTAAATAAAGTATTTTGCACTTGTCTTTACTGAATTTCATCTTGTTGATTTCAGACCAATTCTCCATATGTCAAGGTTGTTTTTTAATTTCTATTCCTGTTCTCAAAACTGCTTGCCAATCTTCCCAACTATAAGCCTACACTCCACTTTATTATCCAAGTACTGGACCCAAGGACCCCAATAGATATACCCTCCCTATTTGACAATGAAATATTGATATCTACTAATGTATAAGACAATTATCAAGTACAACATAAGTGTGTCTTCTGAATAAGACATAGACTATACTGTAACGGACAGCTGTGGAAGAAAGATTTAAATCTATGACTGTCACAAGAACCATAGTATTTAATACCAGCAAAATGAAGTATCAGCTTTGACATTTAATGGCCCTGCAATGTTAATTTACCTTATATAATCAAAACTAATACTTATATCTGAAAACTCCACTGTACAAACACTATCTCCTCAACTTATTTGAATTGAACAACATAATGTATGGGTTGCATAATGCATGAAACACCTAGGTAAACTTCACCACAGACTAAAATATTCTCAAGACTAATGCAATTTCCCAGGTGTACATGTTACTATTACTGAACCTTAGCACTTGACTTACCTTTGCTTCCTCCATCTGCACAATGTTTGCTTGGCAGTCAGAAATACTGTCATTGATGTAATCTATATTTGCAGTTAGTGATTCCATCTCCTCATTGATATTATGGACATTTTTGTCTACTTCTCCACCACCATCCTTGATGACTTTCTCCCTTTTTTTCGAAAGCTTCTCTCTTCTTTTTGTAAGTTCTTCACGTTGCTATTTCCAAGAGAAATTTTAAATGAAAATCTTGCACACTGAAGTAAACTATAATTTATATTCTTTATTTTTGTTCTTTTCTGGTTACATGGTACCCACAATGTACATGTGCAGAGGGAGAGAAATAGAGGATGCAAACAACACATGTATATGGTGCTTTTATATCCCGACACCTACAACATATTTGTTTTGTTTCTTACCTCAGTAAAATGTGACAGTTCTGGGTTCTATGTTGGGATTCAAACACTTCAAGCAATAAATCACTTTATGGCTGTGTCTACACTGACATGAATTTCCGGAAATGCTTAAAACAGAATAGTTTTCGTTATAAGTATTTCTGGAAAAAGAGCGTCTACATTGGCAGGCTGCTTTTCCGGAAAAGCGTCTGTGGCCAATGTAGACGCGCTTTTCCGGAAAAGAGCCCCGATCGTCATTTTCGCAATCGGGGCTTTTTTCCGGAAAAGACTACTGGCTGTCTACACTGGCCCTTTTCCGGAACAGTGTTCCGGAATAAGGACTTATGCCCGAGAGGGAGCAGTGTAGCTTTTTAGGAATAACGGCTGATTTTGTACAGTAGAGCGTCGTTGCTTTTCCGGAAATTCAAGGGCCAGTGTAGACAGCTCGCAGCTTATTCCGGAAAAGCGGCTGATTTTCCGGAATAAGTGGCCCAGTGTAGACACAGCCTATATGCTTGTGCCTACAAGGTGCCAAGCACCTCTGTGACCTATGGCCTAGACCAAAGCTTACTCTAGTCAGAGGGAGCCTTTTCATTAATTTCAGTTGGTTCTGAATCACTTTGGCCGATATGAAGAAGTAATTTTCTTATAAAAGAAAGTATATCTGCTTTCTGCTATTTTCATGCAATAGCATGTAAGATAGTTCATAATAAATACCCCACCTTAAGTAGTCTATTCATATCTGTTTCCATATTGGAAATGGTCATTTTCTGCATAATGATGTCAGTCACTTTGCGTTCAAGTAATTGCCACTTCATCCTGGCTGCCTTTGAGGAATAAACTCTGACAGTTGTTCCTTTTCTTTGGTAGTTCTTCCTATGGTTAATTCAGAAAGCCACATTACTGAAAATAACTACGTGGTCCAAATCAGATTTTTGAAACTGCAAACTATCAATGCAAAATTATTATTATGGTTTAAAGGCAACATGACATTCTTCTCCAAACCCTGACTAGACATCCACCTACTCGTAATCAGTCCTCTTCCGACATACTTCATATCCTTTGGCACTTCAAAACATATGTCAAGTCCTGTAGCATTTCAATGGAGGCATCATACAGCTTCAAGCAATGATTTATAAAATGCTTCCATCATCAGAGGACCAGGTTCAATTAAATATACAAGTCTGCTTCAGAGTACAAATCCCAAACTATCAAGAACTTCACTGTGTTTGTATTTGTTTGTTTACCTGAGATTTTCTTTGTTCTTAAGAGAAATGTGGGTAACTGAACCACAGAGCACATTTTGCCGAGTATGGCACCCAAATTTTAAGAAATTTAGATTTTCAAATATTACTTGTTCTGTAATGACATTTTGTATTGTCCTACACTGTATAACAAAAATATGCCAGGTTCAATCCTGCTCTTGGTGAAATTAGTGGGCATAGGACCATTTTAATGGACTAGGAAGTGACTTGAAATCGTAAATAGAACCCATTATAACATCTATCTAGATGTGAATGTGTGCTATAAATTATAAAACTGGAGAGGTAATGTTTTAGCTGTCATTTATAAGAAATATATATTTTTAACCTTTACCTGGTTCCATTTGTTGCAGTTACTGATAATGCTTGGACCCTAGCCACAGGAATTCGCATCTTCTGCTGTACTGCTGATTTTGATCCATCATAGTCCACAGATGACACACTAGAACTTGGTTCCTGAATAGGATGGTCTGGCAAACTCAGCTTACGACTCACCCTTCCAGCCGTTTTATCAGACATAGGCCTTACTTGTCGACGCAAAGCTGAAACCTGAAACAGCAGGACAAGACATAACCTGTGGGTTGCATTATAAATTCTATGTTATGACCACAAATTATGCAGATATCTATGATCTAACAGGACACAGCAATGATGTAAGACAATACCTCTTCTGTTTTGCGGCGTAGAACAACTTCTTGGTTTCTTTTCTGAGCTTCCAAAAGTTTGAGCTGATGCTGTGAACAATGACAATGAATCAGCCAAATATTTTTGTCTCCATCATTTGTCATTAGCAGTCTAACTGAAGAAGTTCAATATATATAATATAGGCTTACAAAACTGTTGTGGAAAAGGTGCAAAATCTTCTTATCCAAAATATGAAGATTATAATGGGAAAACAAACCTTCCTCAATACTTTGTTTGTCCCTATCAAACAAATAACATTCCTGGAGTGAAAGGGCAGGCAAAATTTTGCAAATAGCATTAACAGATCTACAATAAAGCTTTGTTTATTTTTACTACTTGAAGCCTGGGGGCAGACTTTCTACAATGCAACTAAAATGCATCAGGTGTCAACCAAAATCTTATTTAATTGTAAGAGGAGGGGATTGATGTTCAGATGGAAGAAGTATGACATATTCCACAGAGTAATAACTATGTTTACTATTGTACAGAAAGCTTTATTAACATTCACATCTGAACTATATATTACCTCTCGCTTACGCTGCTCCTTTTTAAGCTGTGCAATCTCCCTGTTTCTTCTAGACTCTGTCATCCTGGCTTTTTCTTGCTCATCTTTCATTTGTTTCATCAAACGAACCTGCATAGAGACAATCTCTTAACCACCATAACAGAGAGCATTTACTTTAAATCAAAATGATTTCAGTCTCCCTGCATTCACATAAAAAGCATTTTCTTCACACTATAATTAGGGATGTAAGCAACTACTTGAGTATCATAGAATCATAGAATAATAGGACTGGAAGGGACCTCAAGAGGTCATCGAGTCCAGCCACCCGCCCTCAAGGCAGGACCAAGCTCCGTCTACACCATCCCTGACAGATGTCTATCTAACCTGTTCTTAAATATCTCCAGACAGGGAGATTCCACCACCTCCCTTGGCAATTTATTCCAATATTTGACCACCCTGACAGTTAGGAATTTTTTCCTAATGTCCAATCTAAACCTCCCCTGCTGCACTTTAAGCCCATTACTCCTCGTCCTGTCCTCAGAAACCAAGAGGAACAAATTTTCTCCTTCCTCCTTGTGACACCCTTTTAGATATTTGAAAACCGCTATCATGTCCCCCCTTAATCTTCTTTTTTCCAAACTAAACAAGCCCAGTTCGTGAAGCCTGGCTTCATAGGTCATGTTCGCTAAACCTTTAATCATTCTTGTCACTCTTCTCTGTACCCTTTCCAATTTCTCCACATCTTTCTTGAAATGTGGCGCCCAGAACTGGGCACAGTACTCCAGCTGAGGCCTAACTAGTGCAGAGTAGAGCGGCAGAATGACTTCACGAGTTTTGCTTACAACACACCTGTTGATACAACCTAGAATCATATTTGCTTTTTTTGCAACAGCATCACACTGTTGACTCATATTCAACTTGTGGTCCACTATGACCCCTAGATCCCTTTCCGCCATGCTCCTTCCTAGACAGTCGCTTCCCATCTTGTATGTATGGAACTGATTGTTCCTTCCTAAGTGGAGCACTTTGCATTTCTCTTTATTAAACCTCATCCTGTTTACCTCTGACCATTTCTCTAACTTGCTAAGGTCATTTTGAATTATGTCCCTATCCTCCAAAGAAGTTGCAACCCCACCCAGTTTGGTATCATCTGCAAACTTAATAAGCGTACTCTCTATACCCAATATCAACATCATTGATGAAGATATTGAACAGTACGGGTCCCAAAACAGACCCTTGCGGAACTCCACTTGTTATCCCTTTCCAGCAGGATTTAGCACCGTTAACAACAACAACTCTCTGACTACGGTTATCCAGCCAATTATGCACCCACCTTATCGTGGCCCTATCTAAGTTATATTTGCCTAGTTTATCAATAAGAACATCATGCGAGACCGTATCAAATGCCTTACTAAAGTCTAGGTATATGACATCCACCACTTCTCCCTTATCCACAAGGCTCGTTATCCTATCAAAGAAAGCTATCAGATTAGCTGGCATGACTTGTTCTTCACAAACCCATGCTGGCTATTCCCTATCACTTTATTACCTTCCAAGTGTTTGCATATGATTTCCTTAATTACCTGCTCCATTATCTTCCCTGGGACAGACGTTAATAGTCAACTATATAAGCTTATAACTATAAGCTTAGGCTTATCGGGTAGTTGAGTCACTACTTAACTACTCTCTTGCCCCCCTCCCCCTTGCTGCCTCTGTATCAGCCTGTATCAGCTGCCTTAAAAGCCAATTCCCCCCAGCACCGGCTTCGTAGCGGTGGATGTGGGGGAGAAGGGAAGGCAGAGCCCAGCAGGCTCTTACTACAGTTAAAATGCAGAGCGGCAGCAGCCTGGGAGCCAGTGTGAGCTGGGACTGCTTAGACCCAGCTTGTGCTGTCTCCGGGACTAACCTCACTGTGGCTCTGCAATTTAAATGTAGTAGGAACCAGGCTGCCTGCTCACCTGGCTCCTACTACATTTAAACGGCAGAGCCACAGCGGAGAATAGCGAGCACCCTCCCTCATCGACTAATTGAGTAATCAATGGAAATTCCATCAACTATTCGATTAATTAACCACTACTTAACATTCCTAACTATAATCTCCTATAACTATTCTGTACTTTCAGACATTTACCTCCTCCCAGATATACATTTTTCTTCTGTCATGTGATAACAAGAAAACAGCTCTCAATCCCTTTTTCATTGAACAATATTAAAAAGGAAAACCTTAGTTTTTTTCATCTCAGTCACATCCTGCTGCAGTTTCTTCAGCTGCTTTTCATACTGAGACTGATTTTTAAGCATTCGTGCATGCTCTTTCTGAGCAGTCTGAAGTCTTTGCAGTTCTTTATTCATGGTTTGGAGCTTTTTCTCATATTCTGACTTAATTTTTTTTGCTTTTTCTTCTGAACAGGACTCCATGGAACCTAAATAAAAAGGGGAATTCCTATCAGCTAATTTGCTGAGGATATATCTTCACTTTGTCAATACTGCATTACCTGCTCACTCAGCAGCTGAAACAGTTGCCTCCGATCATCTTTAGCTATTTAAATTGTCATTTTGCTTCACTGCTATGAAGTCTTTGCCCAGGACTAGTAACTTCTATAGCTTTAGGCAATGTATAAAGTACTAACACAATCACTTTATACACTTAATTGATTTCTAATTTTCTAACTGAACAACAAAGGCAGGTCATTCCAACTGAGTGCAATGATGACACATGCATAAAATGAAAAATAAAAACAGAATTCCTTTCTGCTTTACTGCAAACATTGGACACAGGAGTTGGAGATTCTAAGCAGTCTGGTCTCACTTCTCTCACCTTCCAACACCCTAGCTCACCCAAACAAAAATGGACAGAAAACTAATCATGAAAGCCAACTTTGACCTCTTCTGGCCCATGCAACACTGGCAGAATCTTAAAGACCTCAATTCAATATGACTGGTAGACTTAATAGATTAGGGATGTCAACAGTTTACTGGGCTATAAAGTGGGTCTGAACCTCAAATGATAAGTAACCGAATCCAATAATTGAACAAAATATTACTATACAATAAAAATATAGCCAGTAAGGTCTTTTCTGAAAGATAATTAGAAACTAGAGATTAATATCATAATGTATTAACACTAAATGAGAAAATATGGATACTCAATTATGCTTCAAAGTTTGTCACAAAATGCAGGGAGAAACAAGATTTTCCCCAGACAGGAGAAGGCATGATCAATAAAAGCAATGGAAGCCCTATTTACATATGAATCAACAGATGTATGAGATGTCCACAGGAAGGAAAGAAAAGCAGGAGGTCATCCTGGTGTGTCTAGACTACAGGGTTTTTTCGAAAAAAGTGGACTTTTTTGAAAAACTTCCCCTGCATCTAGACTGCTGCTGCGTTCTTTCGAAAGTAAATCGAAAGAACGCAGCAGTTTTTTCGACTGAGGAAAACCTCATTTTACGAGGAAGAACGCCTTTTTTCGAAAGTGCTCTTTTGATAAAAGGTGCTATATAATGCAAACTGTGCTTTTCCGAAAGAGAGCATCCTGACTGCCTGGGTGCTTTCTTTCGAAAAAGCGGCTTGCTGGAAAGTACTGGTTGTAGTCTAGACACTCTTTTTCAAAATAGGCTTGCAGCCTAGATGTAGCCCAAGTCTAGGGACAAAACAGTGAGTTTGGGAAGAAATAAGGAGAAAGAAGAGGCTAACTTGGCATCTATCACTGGATGGGCACCAGGGGCCAGAGCCCTTGCAAACTGAGAAAGCCAGGACCTTCAAACAAGTGGGTTGAACTGAATATGAGTGAGAAACCTGCTTAAATAAGATCTTTCACTGTAGAAGGCAAAGGAAACCAGAACTTGTACTTCTGTAGGTGGTTCTGACCAAGGGAAAAAGTCAGTCATGGCTGGAAAAAAAGATTGGCAGGAAATCTACTGTGAACCTGGGCTGCAGAGTTATGTCTTGGTCACTAAAAGGTGTATTTTACTTTTATGTGCTTGTGACCATTCTCACTTTCTCTCTCCTACTTGAGTTTACTTTAAATTCTTTTAGATTAAACACTCTTGTTTTACTTTTATTCTAAATCAACCCAGTGCTGTGTTTGACTTGAAGTGAGTATCAACAACAAGCTGTTCTACTTTTGCCTCTTTAAAGGAGCAATAAACTTTATTACTCCTCTGAATGTTCTAGGAATTGGCAGGTTATTTCAGGGCAAAGGGTTCTGAGGAAATTTGGAGCTCGGAATATATTGGGGTCACTTGGCCAACAGAAACTAAGTCTGGTAGAGCCCAAAAGGCTATGCTGAAACAAGCAGGTTTCTGGGGTAGTTACTGAATCAGAACTGCACCACACACATGTTCATGCATGCTAGTCTGCTGGCTGTGATCTTCCAGAGAAGGAACTACTGCAGCAGAACACTGTAAGGCACTCAGAGCTACAAGACAAACACAACCTCTCACTGGTCTGCATTACACTCTAAAACAGGATAGGGGCATGCATCACTAATTGAACCAATGAACTCTTGTTATGCTACCTCTAGACTACAAAGAAAAGTCAGAAAAAGATATGCAAACTGCAATTTGCATATCTTTTTCCGCTTTTCTTTCAAAAGAGGCTTTTCCGAAATTTGGCGCGTCTACATGGCACCAAATTTTACAAAAACCTGCTCTTTCAAGCCATCCCTTCTTCCTCATAAAACAAAGTTGACAGGGATGGTGAAAGAACGTGTCCACTTTTTTGGAAATTTTTCTGAAAAAGTGGACATGTCCTTTGGATGTAGCATTGCCCAGAAAAGCGCTGCAGTCTAGATAAAGCCTTAGAGTGGCTAAAAGGAAAAGGAAAGAAAAAACTATTTGAATTGAAGTACTAGATTTTTGACTTCCTTTCACACACTCACAAGAAGTTAAAAATACCTCTTCATCTACCCTTAGTACAAAACAGCAATAAATAAAGACTTAAAAACTAGCATTACTAAAATCGAGAAATTAACAATTATTAGAAAATTATGACCCTAGTTAGCAGTTAATTTTCAAGTAATTTCTCCTCTCAATTTTGACACAATGTGTGTGGGGGGGAGAGAAGTAATGAATAAATTTGTCTCGAAGATAGTGGAGTAAAATGATTTAAATAAAAATTACGTGTCTTACCCAGGTTTTGAAGAACCTGATCTCTTTCAAGCTGAGTGTCTCGAATCTTATGCTGTAGCATCATTAGCTTTTCTTCATATTGCTTTTTCAGAGTCTGTAGTCTTCTTTGGCTGTTCTCTAGCTCATCTATCAGCTTTTGTTTTATGGCAATTTCACAAGTGATATTCGCTAAATCTGCCTGAAAATTTTCTAAAAGAAAAAAAAGAAAAATTAGATGCTAAAAATGGAGGCACTCAGAAACTATGGCATTGAGGACCATATAAACATTTATACAGATACCTACTGTAACTTTAAGGTACTCTATATAATGGCATTGAAACATTTTGTCAAAAAGCCCAGGATTTTGAAAAGCCACATTATTTGTCATGCTGGATCTGCACCTGGGTAACCAATTTCCGAGATTCAGAAAAAATACAAAACAGCTTCTCCTCATCCCACACCCACTCTGTGAAATACAGAATTGAGTAAGATGATTGGAAAGTTCATCAGATCATTGCTATTTTTGTTGCAACTGTTTACACGCAACTCCCACCTCTGAAATACCTTTGTCTCCCTGAGTTTGGCTCACAGAGCCTGCTAGATTTCCTTCAGCTCAAGAGCTGGGGAAACTTCTAACAGCAAGCTCAGGAAAGTGTAGGGAGAAAGTTTGGATTGGTCAGTGAATCTTAGGTGGCATCCTTTACTGAGCTGCTGAAAAGGTATATCCTATCTCTAGAGAGAAGTTAGAAGCCGTCTCAATCAAAAGGTAGGGAGTCCCCTTTCCCTGACTGCAGTTAGGTTTATAAGGTTTAAGGGGAATATATTTGACCCAATGGGCCCTTGCTTCTCATGTTTTGCTCAGGAAATAAGTTACAGGCAGTCCCCGGGTTACGTACAAGATAGGGACTGTAGGTTTGTTCTTAAGTTGAATTTGTATGTAAGTCTGAACTGGTACATATTGTAGGGGAAACTCTAGCCAAACATTTCTCCAGAGCTCAGTTTTATTCTCCCACACCTCACTTCTCTCAGTCCTTTATTCTCAAGCTGAGATGTCTGCTAAGAAAAGCCGCTCCGCATCTCCCTGGTCTGCTGGGGGAGGGGGGGGGGGAACGCTAGCTTCGCATCTCCCTGGTCTGCTGGGGGGAAGCAGCTAGTGCGGGGTTGCCTCACCCCGTTTGTAAGTAGGGATCCGATGTAAGTTGGATCCATGTAACCCGGGGACTGCCTGTACCACATTCCTTCTACAATGCCGAGACAAGGCAGAACTGGGGCGGAGGAGGAGGGATAAAATCAAATCAGTATCTTAGATGCCTGTATACAAATGCAAGGAGTATTCACAGGAAATAAGCAGGAAGAACTTGAAATGCTAATAAATAAACACAACTATGCCATAGTTGGTATCACAGAGACTTGGCAGGATAATACACGATTGGAATATTGGTATAAAAGGGTACAACATGCCCAGGAAGGATAGGCAGGAAAAAAGGGAAGAGGTGCTGCCCTGTATATTAAAAATGCATACACTTGGACTGAGATGGAGATGTACCTAGGAGACAGACTTGTTTAGAGTCTCTGGGTTAGGTTAAAAGAGATAAAAAACAAAGGTTGATGTCATGCTAGGGGTGCGCTACAGACCACCTACCCAGGCAGAAGAAGTGGTTTTTTTTAAACAACTAACAAAATCATCCAAATCATAGGATTTGGTGGTGATAGGAGACTTCTACTATCCAGACATATGTTGGGAAACTAACACAGAAGGGAACAGATTATCCAAAAAGTTCTTGGACTGCATTGGAGACTTTTTTTTTATTTCAGAAGGTTGAGACAGTTACTAAGGAGGAAACTGTTCTAGATTTGATATTAACAAATAGGGAGGAAATGGCTGAAAATTTGAAAGAGGAAGGCAGCTAGGGTGAATTCATGAAATCATAGAGTTCATGATTCTAAGAAATGGTAGAAGGGAGAACAGCAAAAGAGAGACAATGGATTTCAGGATGGCAGAAACTCGGTAAATTCAGAAAGCTGGTAGGTAAGCTTCCATGGGAAGCAAGACTAAGAGGAAAAACAACTGAAGACAGCTGTCAGTTTTTCAAAGGGACATTATTAAGGGACCAAAAGCAAACTATTCCACTGCATGGGAAAGACAGAAAGTATGGTAAGAGACCACCTTGGCTTAACCAGGAGAACTTACATGAAATAGAAATAAAAATAAAAAAGGACTTGTATAAGAAGTGGAAACTAGGTCAAATTACAAAGGATGAATATAAGCAAACAACACAGGTATGCAGGGGCAAGATTAGAAAGGCAAAGGCACAAAACAAGCTAAATCTAGCTAGAGACATAAAAGGTAACTGGAAAACATTCTACAAATATATGAGAAGCAAGAGGAAACTTGGAAATAGCAGAGGTGCTTAATGACTTTTTTGCTTCCATTTTTACCAAAAAGATTGATGCTGATGGGATACCGAACGTAGTGACTGATAATGGAGATGGGGTAGGTTTAGACGTTAAAATATAAAAAGAACAAGTTAAAAATCACTTGGAAAAGTTATATGTCTGCAAGTCACCAGGGCCTGATAAAATGCATCCTAGAATATTCAAGGAGCTGATAAAGGAGATATCTGAGCCTATAGCTATCATCTTTAAAAGCTGGAGATACCAGAAGAGAGATACCAGAAGACTGGAAAAGGGCAATAGAGTGCCCATCTACAAAAAGAGAAATAAGAACAACCCAGGGAATTACAGACCAATCAGGTTAATTTCTATGCCAGGGAAGATAATGGAGCAAGTAATTAAGGAATTCATCTTCAAACATCAGGAAGATAATAACGTGATAGATAATAGCAAGCACGGCTTTATAAAGAAAAAATCATGTCTAACCAATGTAACAGATTTTTTTAATAGGATAACAAGTCTCATGGATAAGTGAGACATGGTGGACGTGACATATCTAGAAATATTAAAGGTCAATTAATTGAATAGTCGATTAACCTCATGAATTCTCATCGGTTCCTCGACTATTATACAGTTCCAGAGGCGGGGCTAGAAGCCAGTGCACTCCACCCCCACTCCTGAGGACCCCCCGCCACTCTGCGCTGCTGCCTCTGTATCTGTATTGTGTCCAGTTATGGGCACCAGATTTCAAAAAAGGTGTGGAGAAACTAGGGATGGTCCAGAGAAGAGAAACAAAAATGATTAAAGGTCTAGAAAACATGAACTATGAAGGAAGACTGAAAGAACTGAGCTTGTTTAGTTTAGAAAACAGAAGACTGAGGGGGGACATGTTGCAAGGAGGAGGGAGAAAAACTGTTCTCTTTGGCCTTTTATGATTTAAGGCCTCTTTGGCCTTAAATTGCAGCAAGGGAGGTTTAGATTGGACATTAGGAGAAACTTCCTAATTGTCAAGGTGGTGAAACATTGGAATAAATTGCCTAGGGAGGCTATGGAATCTCCATCACTGGAGATATTTAAGAGCAGGTTGGATAGACATCTGTCAGGGATGATCTAGACAGTGCTTGGTCCTGACATGAGAGCAGGGGACTGGACTTGATGACCTCTCAAGGTCCCTTCCAGTTCTAGTGTTCTATGATTCTGTGATTCCACTGGGCTAAAGAACAAACTTCGGTGAACTACAGCAGGGCAATTCAGGACTTTTGCAGTAAGATATAAAGAAATCCAAAGAAACATGTCCTCAGAGTCCACAGAAGGGAACAGCAGAATAGACAATACACAGAATACTACTGATAGAGGATTCAGGAGATACTAAGCATGCTTCCTTTCCTGCCACAGGGAAAGAACCACAAACAGTAGTCATCCTGGAAAAGCAAAGTGTAAGGAAAGTGGTATTTACAGCTAACTGGCATATCACAGCAAATGCCAGCTTTAAAAATTATGTGGATTTCCTTCTCGTGCACAGCTTCATGAACTAAGTTTGTCTACAGAGCAGTGTCCGGATGAGCTGCCCCCACAATGCACTACCAGCCTCGCTCACAGATTAATCAGTCTCCGGGGCCTATGAAACAGCATCATCTATGCCAAAAATATGGGGTTCCCAGACAGAACAGATTTTTTACAAATTCTGCACAAATGTGAACAGATGTCACCTTTTTCATCTAAGTCAGAATCAGATTCATCTGAGCTTTCAACAACTTCCATGTCATCATCTTCATCTTCATCTTCTTCCTCATCCTCATGATCACTTATTTCTTGAATTTCTTCCTACAAGCAAAGGAGGGAAAACTTAGTCCAAATCTACATTTAACCACTTCTCTTTGGGTATGTCTACACTACAGTGTTATTTTGAAATATCTTATTTCGAAATAACGCATCTAGACACAAAATGAATTTTGAAATAGAACGTCCACACTGATAGGATGCTGAATCACATTTAAGGTGGGCTGGAACCAGTTCTGGAAGGGCATCAGGTCAGGAGTTAGCCTCAGACAGCAGCCACACAAGGTATCGGAGACATGTGTTTAAAGTGATCCCTCCGGACAGCCGGTTCTATGGCTTCCCTGCTTGCTTTCCTACCTCGATGAGGGATAGCGACAAATTTTTTCACTGCGTGCTCTGGTTGCCTCATTCAGGACACCACAACACTCTGCAGCATGGAGCTCGAGCCGCCCCTGGGCACTCTGGTGCTTCTCCTGGGCCTGTTGCTGTGAGCCTGGCAGCACGTTCTGCAGGCAGTAACAGTCTCCCTGGTGTGCCCCACTTGGGGCTTGTGACTCATTCCTCCCTCACATTCTTCCACTTACCCCTCCCTAACCCCCCTTTCTGCTGCACAATAAGAGACACATGTGATCATTACAACAAAGCCTCATTATTGAACAAAACTGGGGTGGGGGGGGAATGAAACTGAGGTGAGACTGGGGAAAGAAAATGGGAGAAAGGAGGAGGGAGGGTGGGAGAGGAAAACTTGGGAGGAGGGAGCTGGCAGGTGGAGGCAAGGGGAAGAAGGGGGAGGAGAAACTCAGGGGGGTCTCGCTGGCCCAACTGTCTCCTCCTAGCACCACGGATGTGGGGGCCTTGGCGTCTCTGGGGGTTTGAGGAGGGTGGGGAGCAAGAAGCAGGAGGAGTAGAAGGAGTGGGAGGAGGAGCGGTAGCTGGGGAGGCAGCAGGGGCTGGAGCAGCAGGAGGCAGCAAGCTCTGTCACAGGGTCGATGACTACCTGGGGGGCACGGACTGTCCTGTACCTCAGGATGTTGTCCAGGGCATCAAAATAGGGGCAGGAGTCTGGGTCTGCCCCTGGTTAGGAGTTGCCCCCTGTCGCCCTGGCATATGCCTGCCGCAGCTCCTTTATTTTCATGCGAACCTGCTCCTAGGTTCGCATGTGGCCTTTAGTGGGCAGGCTGCCAGCCATCCGCCTGTAAATGGTTGCGTTCCTCCGTCTAGTGTGGAGATCATGGATGTTGGAGGCATCCTCTCAAACCTGTATTAGGTCCCTGATCTCCGCACTGGACCAGGCAGGTGCCCACCTTTTCCAGCCCCTGGCAAACTCCTGGGAGCTGGCAGACTGGTCCTGAGGAGCGCTGGAGGGCTGGCTGGCAGTGGCTGCCTGGCTCATGACCACTGGGTCAGTGTCAGGTGCAGTGACTGCTGGCTCTGGGCTGGCAGGCTTGGAGCTGGCACAGGCACTGTGGCCAGACTCTACCCCTTTAAGGGCTTGGGGGGTGACGGAGGGGAAAGGAGTGTGATGGCGCGTTGGGGTTTCCCCATCTCCTGCACCCCCATAGTGGCACGAACAGACTCCACCAGCCAGTAGAATAGAAGGAGTTTATTGCTTCTCCAGGATACAGCACAGCACAGATGTAATCTGGTTACAGGAACTGGGGGTAGGAGGTCTCAGTGCCCCCCCTTGAGATGGGGGGTGGCTGGGCCCTACAATCCCAGCCCCCCTCCCTATCTCCTTCTCCCCTGCTTCCCAGACCGAAACTACCACTCTCTTCCAGCCCTGCCTCCCAGCCAGGGCTCCACTCCGCCTTCTTCCCATTGTTCCACTCCCTGGGAGATAACTGGTAGGACAGGTTTGGAGCCCCCTTGCATAATGACTCATCCCATACCCTGCTGGGCCGTGCTACAGACAGCAGAGGTCACCCACAGCCCACTGCCCAGCATAGCAACCAGCAAGGTACCCCCCACTACGTCACAAGGAGTTTTCTTGGTTTTGCCCAGAGTGGCCACCAGGGCACCCTGGGAAGGGCTGGAGGCCCCCTATTTCGAAATAAGCGTCTACCCAGCGCTTATTTCGAAATAGCAATTTTGAAATTTGCGCTATTCCTGGTGGAATGAGGTTTACCAATTTTGAAATAAGCCCTCCACTATTTCGATTTAATTTAGAAATAGCGGTTTGGCTGTGTAGACATTGGCAAAATTATTTCAAAATAACAGCTGTTATTTTTAAATAACTTTGCTGTGTAGACATACCCTTTGACACCAATATCAACTTGAAAGTACATGGAAGTAAATCAGACTAGTATATCATCCTTTAAGTACTTACCACTTCCAATTCATTATTCTCCCTCTCAGAAATACTTTTTTCATCTCTTTTCTCCTGTTCATTGTCTGGGTTCTCCTCTTTAACGCTATTAAAAGAAAGTGCGAATGCTAGATTAGCTCATTGACATTATTGTAGTATTTTTTCCCCTAAGCCGGTAACCTGCCCTAAGCACTTGTAAAAACATAATGCTCCAGAAAAAGAAGAAAAAAAAATTAACTAGCCAGGAAAAACACCACTTCTATACCTCCACAGATAATATAATGCCTTGATTTTTATTATCATTATATAATCTTAGCTTATACTAGGAATGTAAATAGTTAACCAGTGGCCTGGCACAGCCTCTAGCCCAACATAGGCAGAGGGCTGCTCTAGCCCAGGAGGACCCACTATGGGCTGGGGTTTCACCAACCTAGCTGCAGCTGGTGGAGGGATGACTGCAGTCTGTCTGCCCCCATTTAAGCAGTTAACTGGCTAAATGTAATGCTGTAAGGAGATAACTGATTAAATGGGGTTTTATATCCCTAGTTTATACAACACTATTATTGATTATAAAATAATGTTAGATTTACCTTTAGAATATTTAATTTTATAACTAGAAATTTAAGTAGCTGGAAAAAAACATATACCATAGCAGTCCCCTCGGAATAGAAATTGCAATGTAGCCCCTGTAATTTTTACTAAGTACACTAGAAGAGTATTTAGTGTGTGATTTAGCATACAGCAGATTTTCTTGCACTGTCTAATCTGTCATACTGTTTATCATCTGCAAACTCAGGCATAAGGCCTGAAAAACAGAATCCAAACTTATTAAAACTTAATTGCTTTTTGGAGCCTATACATTAAAGCATGCTCAAAGTAAGCATTGATATGCAGCTGGTCCCCGAGTTATGAACGCATCAATTTACGACCGTTCATATTTACGACCAACCTCCTATACAGCCGGAATCCAAATTATGAACGAAATCCGCACTTACGAACAGCGCGGCCGTATGTCAGTGAATGTAATCTGACTTACGAACACATCGAGTTATGACCAAGTACTTGGAACGTAACTCATTCGTTAGTCGGGGACCAGCTGTGCTATAAAACATGAATAGGAAACCCTGAATAGGAATTTTGCCATAGGACACTATTTCAAAAAGCAACTTTTTCATTTGTCAAGCAGGCATTTTAGATTTTTTGGAAGAACATTTACATTCTTCTTGCATTTAGAATATTGTTCAATCTTACTTGCATGTCACACATCTCTTTCCTCTCTTGAAAATGTGAACGGTAATGACTGGTGTATTAAAACTGACTATTATAAGCACAACCATTAGAAAAGAGAATTATATTCTACTTCATTCTTTTAAGTGGCAGGTTATGATGGAAAAGCAAAATTCACAGTTAAAAGTCAAGTACCCAATTCCAGTTACTTCATTTACAAATACTTAATTCACTCTACAGCTAAGAAAAAGGGGTCATTTAGCATATTATAATCTAAACCCATCATTATTCCTCTTCTTTCAGGTTCCACAGCTTCTACCATCACCTGGGCTGACTGTCTTCTGAAGATACCCAACACATTGTGATATAACAGTTGTTCTAGAGGCCAACTGAAATTAGCTCACTGC
The DNA here is from genome assembly GCF_052426305.1 of Pelodiscus sinensis. Classification (NCBI taxonomy): domain Eukaryota; kingdom Metazoa; phylum Chordata; order Testudines; family Trionychidae; genus Pelodiscus; species Pelodiscus sinensis. The sequence goes on along the minus strand of NC_143052.1, from coordinate 30,282,567 downwards.
AAGCAGGGCAAATATTTCTTAAATATATTCCATGTCCTTTCCTCATATAAAATTCTCAGTGGGGTGGCCATGTTAGTCTGTAACTTTAAAAGCATCTAGTAGCCACTCAAGCTCATCTGAAGAAGTAGGCTTTGCCCACGAAACCTCATGATACTGTGTGTGTATGTGTGTGTGTGTACATATTATACACACACACAAAGACTATATATAGTCTCTACGGTGATACAGGACTACTTGTTCTTATATCATATATTCATTTTTGAACATGTAATTGCCTGAAAAAACACATTTTATGTTAAAAATTCAACTTTTTATTTATTCATTTTTGTTAAAAATTCAACCCTGTCTGAGTGAATCTGACTTTCCAGTACAGATTTATAAGTAATATATGCTGAAGCATCAGCTCAAACATAAGCAACAGACTGGACATTACAGAACCAAAAATAATTATAGTTTTATGTAAATTTGCTGATCATCATTCAGTCTGGCAACTGTGGATACCAGCACATTCATGAAGTGCCTGGTATTTGGTACAAGACTTTTCATAAATCAGATATAAATTGTGCTTCTAACTGTAACTATATATATGGCACTATCTTACACTGCAGATCTGTTTCCCACACATATTCAGAGTTTTAAATGTTTAATTTTACTCCTGTTAGCAATGTAGAGCTAGCTGTATTCTGTTCTGGTCCATGCTTCATTAATAGAACTATTTACAAAACTACAATTGTAGAATCTTTATTGCTGACAAGAACCCAGCTTGACTTTCAGATTCCAGGAAGGAATCTGCAAGGCTGATGGCTTTCTTGAAATTTCAATCACACACCACTGAAATTAAAAGAAATTTTGTACTGACTTTAGTGAAACATGGATCAAGCCCTATGAAAACAATTTTTGCCTGTTTTAATCTCACTCCATACATTTCTTATTGGGAATCATTATTACCCTACACACACAGCTGGGATGAACACCTGACTTTCAGAATTTAAGAACTTCTTAACCTACCATTACTGGGGACTGCAAGAATGATGTCTGCAGCTATTCTCAGGGTACATTTACATTGCATGCAATATGGGTGTGTAGTGTATGTGCTCAGTCACCACCTTCCCGCCCCCCAGCATTATTATAAATAAGAGTGAACTAGGTAGGCAAGAGTTAGGAGAATAAATTCGTGCCCTACATGGCTTGCCACTAGCACAAGCTATGCCTCCCTGTCTACACTACTATTTTGAGCAGTGTAATGTGCCACTGCTTCCTCGTTGCCAGAGCCTTTCCTGATGCAGGGAAAGATTCCAGCAAAGATAAGCAGTGGGCTTAAGCTCTGCCAACTGCTTATCCTAATACTTTGCCCTTAGAAGAGCCTTACCTACCTGTAGTGAAAGGCTATGGCAGCCAAATCTGCTGAAATCTTTCCTTACTGTGGAAGTCTTTCAATGACATGTAGCTATACACTGCAGGGTGAATGAAGCTTGGTTTTTACTGCAGTGTGCAGTCTACATGTATAATATAGATTGCCAAATCTAGTATGGATTATATACATGGTCTCATAGACTAGAAGCATTAATTCCCCAACATTAACAGCCCAAAAGGCAAGAGCCCAAGGTTAGCCTTAACCACAGTTACATACAGTATGTTTCTTCCTGTTTTTTTAAAATTGAAAGAAAAACCAGCTTTTAAAAGCCCCAATAAACTATACTATATGTGTCTAGGAATCTACTGATAGAATTGCCTTTCAAGTATGGCAACTAAATTAATGTAAATTACAGTTTAATTAAAAATGTGGGAAAATTCCAACCTTCTTCCTTCTTGATTGCTTTCCTCAAGTTTCTGTAGCCTTCAAAAGCAGGAGGTACAGTATTGGAAGGCCAAGCCAATGAAGGACAAACCAGACAGTGAAAGCGAAAGTGGCAAGGAAGGTAAAAATGATACATGAGCTTGTGGACTTTCAAATGAAACTTAGAAAGCTATCATCAAAAGACGACAAATAGTAAAAAGGCAATACATTTTGTGCAGTTGGAAAGTAAAGTGAAAACAAAGAGTTGCTGTACACTAGACAGTGTTTCTACTATCTGAGGTTGGCCAGTCTATCATCATAAAGTACTATAGCTGTCTATACTTCAAGTTGCACTAGTGAGGGGGGTTTTGGAAACACAACAGCTTATTTTATTTTGAGAATCATTGCTAATGAGCTTTTAAAAAGTATGATCTTCAAAGATAATTGTTTCTTCTCTTTGGTCTTCAAAAGACCCTTTAAATCAGTATAAAAGGCCGTTAACAAAATATTGTTTTAAAATTTCAAAAAGTACTGCCTTTAAACCTTACTAACAAAATATATATCTCCGCTATGTACTAGGATGCTAAAACAATACACTAATTTTATATTATATATGCTACAGGTATCTACATATACATTTTGCATTAAAAGAAGAATATACAGAAAACTTCCAATCTAACAGAAAAACCAAAGTGATACATTCTGCCATAACACAGAGATATATCTGCATTCTGAAGCTGCTGCATTTTTAAAGATTTTAAGGCAAAATATTATAGTTTACTCTAGTGGGATGAAAAATGTATTTGCCACTTATTGCTTGTTGCAACATCAACAAAAGAGTACAAATCAGAAGCAATGGGATGGGAAAAAAATACCAGGAATGTTTTTAAACAAGAGATGTATTACAGTAAGGAGATGGGTGAAAGACTTTAATAAATGCAGCAATGTCCTAAATTACTGAAAATATTTTAAAATTTTGCTCTCTCATTCAAAATTATTAACTAATTTTGAGTTGAACTTATTAGAATGCCTGCTTATTGGGCAGCTTCTTTTTTAATTAACTGGGACTTACACGTTCATATGTAAAATACTAATTATGTTGATTCTTACTTAATTTTATCGATATACTAGTGTGAGAAAAGCAACAGCAAGAACTGTTAGTATAGGCAACAAAATGGTTACAAAATACACAAAAATAATTTCAGACTGAAACAGGCAAGGAAAATTTACCCCAGGAGCTGAGAGATTAGGTTACATTGATTGGAGAACAATGTACTCAGCTATGTGACAGTTACACCAGCCATGCTAGCCAGCTGATTTCTAAATGTAGGAAGTTTTAGGCCAGCAGTTCATCAAGTGCTTCACTTTCAAAGCACTACATACCTGTTGCTCCTTTAAAAAAAAGCAGTTAGGCATACAAGCAGATTTCAGGTGACTTTACAGTGATTTAGAAACACCTATTTAAGAGGATGCATCACTAGTCACACTGACTCATGTGACTAGAACAATACTGTATAAAAAGAGGTGACATGGGACACCCCAGAATGTGTTGAAATGGTACACATGCCCCTCCATCTCCTAACTCTGGAAGGAGACTCAGGCAGCGGCTCTCTACAGTCAGAGTACATGCTCAGATCTTTCAGCCGGTCCAAAAGCTCCCTCACTGTCCTGAGTGAAGTACCGCCCATTCGGGTGACAAGAAAGGGGTGTGAATGGGAAGTAGGGGGCACAGCTCCCACTCTGGTCCTGCTGTGAACAGGGACCCAGTAGCTGCCATCTTCCCTCTTGGCCATGCCAGAGACAGCAGCATCAATGGAATATCGAGCTAGGAAGCATCCCCATGCAATAGAAGAACTCCTGCCAGAGTCTGAGGTCCATGGACTGGGACAGGGGTTCCCAGCACTTCCCTGAGTTCCTAGCCCCTCCACTGGGTGGGGATGTGGATGCCACAGTTTAACATCTCCAGTGTGAGTGTCAAGTTACAAGCTATCGGGCCATCTACGCTGCTGTCTGAGGCTTGGCCCAGAGAGGAAGAGGCATTTGTTGGGTCTTAACTCAGAGTCACCCATAACACTGTGAATAAGGTATATATGGCTGTGAGTGCCACTGGCTGATATATGGGCCAGGTCAAACCAAATCTTCAGAACATTATGCATGTACAAGGGCTAGGTTATTCAGGCAACTTTAAATGAATGAAAATCCATAACAAGATACTGTACAGTCAGGGCAGCTAAATGTCTGAAACAGGAGTTTATCTGAAAGAATCCCCAAACCTCAGGGCAATTTGTCCATTTTTATTCATCAGCTAATCCATTGCTGACTACTGAAATTGCAGAGGATCAAATGTAAAGAATTCTCTACTAGAAACACCCAGTCTGCAGTTCATTAAGTTGATGGAGGAATCCACATTTTAATATCATAGCATACTTCTATGATACTCCAAACCCTAACATTTCTCACCATTCAAGAGGTTTTCTCCTGTGTGTTTTTAACTACATGCAGAACAGCAATTTATATAGTGGTATACTTTAGATAGATTATTCCAAGGAGCATCAGCCATATATTTTGCTTTACACAGATAGCAATACAAACCCTACGGGTATTCATAAACCATGATCCCATTCAATAATCACAAGGCTAAAAAAGTGAGCCCAAATGCATCATTTTCTGACCCTTAGCACCTGAGCAGACAACAACAATCATTCAATCGCTTAGGAATTAAACAAGGACATGATTTTCATGTTATACATTTGTAAAACATATAGAGCACCTGCCCTCAATCACCCTAAGCATATTTACACCAGCCCAGGATCTGGCCCATTCCAATAGCCAATTCTGGAGTTCAGTTTCCTCCTGCTGTAATGGAGATTTCAAAAAAAGGGAGAAATAAATAAATAACTACATACTCCTTTGTGTAACTCTGTATTTGAATTCTTCATCATAAGATTTTACTACCTTTATCTTCCTCTTCAATACATTCTTTTTCAGGCTTGACTTTGCAAAGTGCTGAACAGTTGGGCTCTAGTTTAGCAAATCACTTGCTTTTTTTTTTTTTTTAAACAAGAGTAAATCTCAGAACATATGCTTAAATTTGAACACATAAAAAAGTATTTTGCTGGATTGTGATTACAATGCACCTTCTAGGTCAAGTCCACAAAAAGATATATAAGAGGTGAGGTACTGAAAATTCCAAACAGATTTGAAAGTTCCCTACAGATATAGGCACTAAGAAAAATAGCGCCCATGAGAGATGGTCAATTTCTACAAGCAACAGTCAGTATTTTTTTAAATCACCTCCTGCAGTTATGACTTTTATAAATATAGGACTCAATCCAGCAGATCAGGGGTGGGGAAACCTCAGGCTTGGCTTGCCTGGATCTGGGCTCCCGATGCTCAAGGTCCCTCTACCCCCAGCACTGGGGAGCCTGAACCAGTGCTCCTGCCCCCTGCTATGCCACCGAAGTGCTGGGGCACAGAAAATCTAGGAGGCTGGGCCCCCTAGGTTCTGCTGTGTGAGGGGAATACAGCGAGTGTCTTTCTGCTTCTCAGTTGGGGATACATCAGTGAGGGTTTGGGGTTTTTTTGTTTGTTCGATAGTTTTGGGACTTAGGGGGCTTTTTGTTTGTTTGTTGTGTTTTTGGCTTGTCACTTGTGTGCGGGCCCCCAACTGACTTTTCTGTGGGCCAGCGGGCCCTGACCCAAAATGGTTCCTCACCCCTGCAACAGATCTTCCTTATACAGAGCTACTGGCCTCAATATTTCATATTTGTAGCAAATGTTTTTAAGGCTTTGTTAAAATTTGTGATAACTTTTTTTGGTATAAGTTTCAATCACCAATAAAAATAACAAGTATAAGCATGGCAATATTTCAGAGAAAAGAGGGCTATTTGATATCGAGAGGTATCAATGAATGGAACTTTGATCTCTGAACAGGCATTTATATAAATGTCAGTGACCATTTCAATAGGTTAGACATTGAATAAAAGAAAAATGAAGCATGAGATTTCAGTGAAGTAGTGAATCTTGAATAAAAACAGGGATAGAAGGTGAAGATGTAAAAAAGCAAAAGAAGCCATTCAAGCGCTACTAATAGAATTCCCAACAGCTTTTTAGGATATCTTTTGAAGCAATCCTTGTGTTTCAATGGAGTTCACAAAATAGTTATTTTCTCTCACTGGAATATCAAATTTATGAGAAGACAACAAAATACATCTAATTTGTACTTTTATAGTTTCAAAATTATTCCAAGTTTCAAATGATAAAAACATGCACTAGAACTGAGGCTCTGATTCTTCAAATGCTTCATGTACTTAATTTTACAGAAAGGAAGTCAGTGGAAACACACATTCATAATGCTAAGTATGTACGTAAGTGTTTGCAGGATAAGGAGCTTAGAGCCCCATCCTGTGCAAGGACTGCAATACATTTTTAAAACTCACTGGTTAAAATACATCCCTTTGCATAAAAGGGATTTAAAATATTTAAAAATATGGATTTTAAATGCTACCTCTTTTTCTTCTTCTTTTCTTTTTTTTTCAGTTTTTCTAAATCTCTCTTAGCTATATCAAGAACTTCCAAAGTTTCTTTTTCTGAAGAAAGCATACAAGCAGAAAATGCTGAAGGGCCTCCAAAATACGATGGTCTTGATGAAGCTCTTGACAAGCTGCGTCGAAGATTTTCGTTAACTGCTTCACTTTCTAATAATTTTGCTCTAACAAAGGAAAACAAAAACATCAAAAAAGCCTTGAGATATCATACAGTTATAAATACAATGGCTATATGAAGAGTATAGTTTCACAGCTCCTGAATTAAACAGTCTTCAAATTTTAAATCAAATTCTAATCCATTGTAAAACATATATAAAGTATTAAGAAAAAACACACTGACATTTCCAGAGATCACACGATTTTATATCATGACTCTACCAACTCATTTATGCTACATGGGAATTGGGCTGGATCACTACTTGCACGGTAATCTCTAAGGAACAATGAGGTTAAGTCTAAAAAAGTTACCAGTTAAATTCACAATAATCTTTATTTTCCTTTAAAAATAGAGGGAATGTACAACAATCTTAGATTCTCTTTTGTTTCTGAGGTGTTTAAGTATTTTTTCAAATACCAACACTTATATAAAGTTACTAGGTTCTTCAAACCCATAAAGATACATCCAATTTTCATTTTTAGCTCTGCTAATGATATGAGTAGCAATCTGGAAAGCATTTATATTCTGAAAGGTTTTTCCTACCTATATGTGAAACTCAAAGCACCAGAGCATGCTTACAAGTACCTGAGATCTTCAATTTCCTTGATATAGTTATGAATCATGTTGCCAATTTCTTCATTCCCTTCTCCTTTAAGAGAGACAGAGAAAATGATGTAAAGTAACATGCATATTAAATTAGTAAGGATGCAGTAGAACAGAGCTACTAAAAACGTACATTGTGATTTGGGTTTCCCACTTTACATTTTCTCCTCATTTGTGAAAGAGAGATCATCAATAACCTGATGTGTTTACAACCAGCAATGTTTTTTCCAAAAGGAAATAAAAAGATCTGGTGAAACAAAGAACTTAACAGCAGTGTAATGTATATCTGTAAGTAATGTGTCACACTGAACAGCTACCAGGTTTGCAACTCAAATGACACTCTCTGCGAAGAAGCAATGTTAAAGTAGTAGGCATCAAAAATCTTGACACACCAAGGTTATAACGACAAACTCCAGGATTTGGGCCTAAAATTTTCCATGTATAGGAACTTACTGTTTCCTATCAGAGGGGTAGCCGTATTAGTCTGAATCTGCAAAAGTGGCGAGGAGTCCTGTGGCACCTTATAAACTAACTGAAGTGTTGGAGCATAAGCTTTCGTGGGCAAAGACCCACTTCATCAGATGCATGTAGTGGAAATTTCCAGAGGCAGGAATAAATATGCAGGCCAGAATCAGGCCGGAGATTCTGACTGGATCCACCTTGTCATCTCCAGCCTGATTCTGGCCTGCATATTTATACCTGCCTCTTGAAATTTCCACTACATGCATCTGATGAAGTGTGTCTTTGCCCACAAAAGCTTATGCTCCAACACTTCAGTTAGTCTATAAGGTGCCACCTGACTCCTTGCCGCTTTTACTGTTTCCTGTGTCCTTTATTTTATTATTTAATTTGAACAGTTTACATTTCATTATTATCTCTGTTCCTGTGGACATTGATAACAATAACAATGGCCAACAGATGCACATTGATTCCTAACAGCTTTTCAAATATGAACTTTCCCAAGTTGCACAACCTCTTTGCTCCACTCTGCGCTAATTAGGCCTCAACTGGAGTATTGTGTCCAGTTCTGGGCACCACATTTCAAAAAAGATGTCGAGCCATTGGAGAAGGTCCAGAGAACAGCAACAAGAATTGATGAAGGGTCTAGAGAACATGACCTATGAAGGAAGACTGAAAGAACTGGGCTTGTTTAGTTTAGAAAAGAGAAGACTGAGAGGGGACATGATAGCAGTTTTCAGGTATCTAAAAGGGTGTCACAAGGAGGAGGGAGAAAAATTGTTCTCCTTGGCCTCTGAGGATAGGACAAAAAGCAATGGGCTTAAACTACAGCAAGGGAGGTTTAGGTCGGACAGTAGGAAAAATTTCCCAACTGTCAGGGTGGTTAAAGAATGGAATAAGTCACCTAGGGAGGTTGTGGAATCTCCATCTCTGGAGATATTTAACAGCAGGTTAGACAGACATCTATCAGGGATGGTCTAGATGGTACTGGGTCCTGCCATGATGGCAGGGAGCTGGACTCGATGGCCTCTTAAGGTCCCTTCCAGTTCTAGTGTTCTATGATTGTTGGGCAAAGGGGAAAGTAGCTTCTGAACCTGCTTCCACCTCTTTCTGTTGGCTGCAATTTTATATCTGGGAAAACTGAAGCTAGGTTTTAAAATGGAATTGGCCACATTCACACTAGCCAGTTGAACCATATAATACAGTGATTTATAAGACTGTGAATGCACACAGGCCTTAAAAGATAGCTAGCTATGAAGCCAGTGTAGATGTGAATGTGTGGCTATTTATACAATAAACAGAATTAGCTCCAGCTAGACCACCATGGCCCTGTAAGTTTCATTAATGTGCATCAAGAGGGTCCAGAGGTGTTCCGTTTAAGAAATGAACTGGCCATTCTCACCTCCCACTCCAGCATCAAATTCCCATAATTTTAACACCAGTACAGATGAATCAGCTAGAGCCCTAATGTAGACAAGTGTCTGGTATGCGGAGAAGCAAGTTTCATTAGCACAATGGTAAAATGGTTGTAGTCACAGGAACTTTATCTACATTTGGCCTTCCACCAGTTCTAATGCTGGTTCAGCTGAACTGATGGGATTTTTTTTTTAAATGATACCCCAAGTGCAGACAGGGTCTTTAAAAGGTGAGTTTACAGTGTAACCAGTCTGAAATGTATGTTTCCTCGTTTGTGCCACAAGTTCAACATTTAAACTGATTTTTTTCTATTTATTTTCTATATTAGTTAATGATGAAAATATATCAAACACAATTGTAACAATGTAGGATATGTACATAGCTCCTCAGATTGCTCTGAAACTATATGCAAAATGAGCAGTAGATTAAACAATTTCAAACACTTAGTCTGCAGGGCGAGAAATCATAACAACATCCACCAATTCAGTATATAAGCCCCAATACAAAGAAATGCATCTAAGCATATGAGTAATCCCATACACTGGGACCATTCGCATGTTAAAAGTAACTTGCATACTGAAGAAGTCTGGTCAATTGAGGCCTTAACTTACATACTACAAAGATTTTAAAGTAATAGAATAAAGATGGATAAGAGGGGATTTTTTTTCCTGAAGAAGCAGGTTTGCTGTTGCTGCCCTAAGCAAAGAACTCCAAAAAATGAAAAAGCAAAAGTCTGGCTGCCTCATTAATAACTGTATTAGACAGCTTTTCAATTTTAAAAAGTACACAATACCTGCTCTTGCAAGGACCTGGTTGGCCTGATCACTCAGAAGCTGTGTTATTCTGGCTCTTTGTGCATCAACAGTTTCTTGCATTGCTTTAACTCTAACACGCAGGTTATTATTTTCTGTTTGCAGCATAGCATTTTCATGAAACATGTCACTGATGCTTTCCACACCTTCTTCATTAATCATCCTTTTGCCCTAAAAAAATGCATTATTAGTAAACACTGACCTGAACCAAACTGTCATTCAACTCAAAAACTTAAAATTTCCTACACTTCCTACATGGTGGAAGAATACATTTCTCAAAACAGTTTTGTGCTGAAATTATTTTAATAGGTTCCTTCAAAATTATCTCAGCTTGTAATAAGCCATAGGAACATGGATTAACAGGTGAGAGGAAATGAAGAATCCATTGCTTTTCATATTAAAATGAAAATATTTTCTCAAAGCCATCACCAAGAAAGGAGATTGCCTGATAAACAAAACTTAACAATAGTACATTTGCTGGAAATATTTCTACTTTGTTGCTGAAAAACACAAAGTAGCAGTGTTCCCTCTAAGCTGCATGACAGCACAGCTTCACAGGTAATTAATTAGCCCTGCCCAGTCAGAGGCTCAAGGCTCAGTGCAAGGAGCTGACAGATTGTGCGGGGCTGATTAATCACCCGTGAAGCTGTGCTGCCTCACAACTTAGAGGGAACATTGCTAAGTAGGCATAGTGAATATGAGTATTCAATGGCTGCGTCTAGACTGGCAAGTTTTTCCGCAAAAGCAATAGCTTTTGCGCAAAAACTTGCCAGCTGTCTACATTGGCCGCTTGATTTTGCACAAAAGCACTGACGTTCTACTGTCTGATATCAGTGCTTGTTGCGCAAATGCTTTGATATTCCTGTTCGGGCAAAAACACTTTTCTGGAAATGTTTTTGCGCAAGAGGGCCAGTGTAGACAGCTAAAAACTGTTTTGCGCAAAAAAGCCCCTATGGCGAAAATGGTGATTGGGGCTTTCTTGTGCAAAACCACGTCTAGATTGGCACGGACGTTTTTCCACAAAAAGTGCTTTTGCAGAAAAGCGTCCGTGCCAATCTAGACACTCTTTTCTGCAAATGCTTTTAACGGAAAAACTTTTCCGTTAAAAGCATTTGTGGAATATCATGCCAGTCTAGACGTAGCCAATGTGTATAATTTAGACTGTAGTTTTTAAAAAAGTCCAGAATTTACTTTGTTGTTTCAAGAACTCTGCACAAAACATTCAATGTATGACCTGTTCTCTTGCCAGTCAAACCAGTACAGCAATCTCTAGAACTGGGAGGCAAAATTTTCAAACGCTAAAAATATACATGATAGGTTTTAAAACCTTTAATCAACACAACAATAACATTCCTAAAAAAATAACACTCTTACTCAGGTGCCATCCTAAATTGATGTGCAATCTGCGTCCGTGGTTTAGCGGTGAATGAAATGTTTTCTATATAGGTTAGAAGATCACATTCTGCCTTCTAATATGCAACTTCCAATGATGTCAACAGTAGTTATGCATTCATATCTGAAGGTAAAATTTGGGATGCAACCACATGCCATATAAATTAAAGATATTATTCTACATTCTTTACTTGTGTGCAGAAGAAGCAGCTAACAGGAAAATGTGTTGTGAAATTTTAGTGATATTCTAAAATAAAACCTAATAAATTTACTTACTGTTTTGTACTCCATAAGTTCCATCTGAAGACGTGCAATCTCACTGCGCAAACCATTAATTTGTTGACTGGCCCTGTCCTGATTAACCATCACCTTGTTCTTGATGTTCCGTGCCCGATTGGCATACTTTAATGTGTTCAAAGTTTCCATGAAGTCTCTGTCTGAAGGGCTCACACATGCTATCATGACTGTTTGGCTGTGAATTATAGACATAGGTCAAGTTTATAAATCAAAACAAAGAACCCTTTAAATTATGCAAAACACCCTATGTGTCGTAGCATCAATATATCAACTGAAACAAACACTGTTACAAAAACACTGACTTTAACTTTTAAAATGTTCTGTATCTGATTTACACCATTATAATAGAAATTGTGAGTTAATGTTGCCATTTTGTTAAACCTTTTTACTTTAGTATGTAAAATGTTAGATCAATAACTGATCTGATATCCTATATATAAGTAAATGGTACCATATATAGCTGATCATAAGCCTGTACACTCATAAGCCGACCCCCTCAAGTTAAAATAAATTGTAAAAACTGCAATGACCTGTTCATAAGCCGACTATGTCAGTGGTTTGCAAACTTCCAGTGCCAGCTTGTCAGTCAGCCGCTGGCACGTTGGGATGTTTGTTTACCTGGGGCGTCTGCAGGCATGGAGTCTTTCAGCTGCCTCTGGCTGTTGTTCGCCATTCCCAGCCAGTGTGAGCTGCAGGAAGCAGCACAGGCCAAGGGACGTACTGGCCATCACTTTCTGCTGTTCCTGTTGATCCAGAATGGTGAACTGCAATCACTGAGAGCTGAGGGGCTCCATGACTGCACCATTCCAGGTACATAAAACATCTCTGTGTGCCAGGAGTTTATCTTTCTGGGCTGGCAACTAAAGTTTGCCTCCCCCCCACCCCCCCAACTTAAAAACAAAGTGTTAAAACACGACTCATTCATAAGCCAATCCCCTGCTCTTTACTGTGTCATTTTTTACCAAAAAACAAATAGGCTTATGATCAAGCATATATGGTAATTATTTGGCATGTATTAGTTCTTTATATATTCAAAGACTTTATAAAAAGAGAAACTCATTAATCGGTCTGTCAGGTCCTTATCATCCCCATTGTACAGCTTGGGAAGCTAAACTGGAAAAGGTAAACAACTTGCCCAAGCCCTCAATGTCAGGGCACAGACTAGAACTTTAGAATTCTTTATTTGGTTCACTTCATGCACCCAGGCACCAATTCAGCAAGTACTTAAGCACATGCTTAACTTTAAGCATGCAAGCAGTCTTATTATAGTGCAAAACTGAAGATAACACAGCTACTTGAGCTTCAATGTACTTTGCTCAATCAAGGTGTTTGACATCATACTATACTTCCCTTTGACCCACTGAGTGGTATCTTCAGCTCTGCTTTACCATCAGTGTTTCACGAACTATTTTAACAAAATTAATTTTATTCCCTTCATTTTACTTCTCTTTTATTTGAACATAATATGAAAAGTGAACACATTTCTTGATATATACTGCCTGATGCAAAGTCCTTTCAGATAAAACAGCATCAGTGCTCAGTATCTTTAGACACATTATGCACACAAAAGATTAAATATTTAAATCCTTTTGGCAGGATTATGAATAGTGAGAACAGTACACATGGACACAACAGCAGTATTACCATAATCTAAGATCTTTGGGGTGCAGTACAACATAAAAATTCTTGTTACCAGCAATCTTATTTTGTAATAAAAGATTGTATGTAGTATGTCCACAGCATTTACAATATATAGTCAATAGAATATGTTCAATGGAATGTTACAGTATTCAAAATTATATAAAAAATGTATAGTGCACACAAGCAACAGCTGCTTCTCAAAGTTAATGAAATCTGATATTTAAAACAAAATTAACAGACCATTTTAATTAATTATTCATTTTAACAGGTAAAGTGCACAACTAATGAAAAGAAGTACAGTATGTACTGATTGCTACCATAACAAGAATATGGGACAGCTAATTGAAAAAAATTAATTTTATTTCTGCAAGGACAGTATAGATTTCAAATTTTGATTAACCATCCTCTGTGAAATATTTTGGCAATTCTAGGGCTGGTAAAGATATCACTCAGGATATCATTATAACGGATTGGGACATCCAAAGTGTCATGCAGCCGTTCAAATCTTTTTTAAAGTATTATGATAGAACTTTTATCTAGGTTACCACACACATGCACACACTTTTTTAGGGGTGTATATCTAGGTTCAAAGACAATACCCTCTTCGGTGGCACCAAACACAATATCTGTTTTTAACTGGTTCTATCTAGAGACAATTCTGGTTATATAATAGCTTTGTTTTCTTTTCCTTATGATTCAATTCAACATAACATCATTAAACATACGAGCTGCATAAACACTGAGGAAGATGGCCCTGCAGGAGGCACAGAGAGCATATGCTCAGGAACCCTGAGGCCACTCCCAGGAGATGGACTACAATACTTAATCAGATTGGGAGAGTCAGACTCCACCCCAAAGAAAGAAACCTAACCTGGTATATGCAGCTGCTGTCGGCAAGCATTTCCCCAGTGAGTGGAAAGTAGCATACATGGATGTGTATTATAAGGAGGTCAATGGAGATTTGTTAGCCAGCAGCTGTAAAGCTCTTTCTCTACGATATAGAGTTTATATATTTTAAATTATTATTGACATTCTCATGGAAATGTTTGTTTTCTGGAATTCATCTGAGCCTGGATACTTATTCCTTAATTAGCTGATTAATGTTTATGATGACTTTGAAGATGAAAAGAGTTAAATAAATGTTTAAGTATAGAGTATTATTACTCATTGAAGTCATAATCTTCTGTTTGTATCACAGTCATCTCCACAGTAACTCAATGTGATTAATGCTACAGGTTAGGGACTTGACTAGAGGAATAAGCAGGAGGGAATTAACTCTTCAAATCAAGCTTAGAAAATTCATGAAAACATATCAGCTCAGACTCAAAAATTTATTCAGCTTCTGTTTACAATGACGATTGATATTAACAAAAAACTTTGGTCTTTTACCCAACTATTAAATTACACAAACACGCAAGGATCAACGCCCTAGCAAAAGAGGAGGGAGTAGTTTGAAAAAAATATTTCAGACATACAAATATTATCAGTTGCATGGATGGGAGAACAGACGAATGAGAGATTATAAAGAACAATGTCAAAATATTGAGGGGAGGCAAACTAGATTGCAAAATTAAAATGGCAGTTACATGATTAAATCCCACAGAGTGGGTTTTTTCAGTAAAACACTGCTGGGATTGTTACAATTATATATATACACCATAATTATATTCACAATGAAGAACTCATCTTCTTTCTGACACTAAGTATACTGTAACACATCAAAGGCTGGTCAGAAAATCCCATGTAAAATAAGCCATGTAAAAAACTCTGCTTCAAGCAGAAAGTGACTACAAGTTTCAACCACATTCTAATTAATAAGACTGTGATGCAGAGATGAAATTACAACTTTTTAATTACATGGTTTAAAAAGGATTCTCTTCCTAAGTGGCAACCAAGATTTCAAACAATTTAGCCATAAGCAAAGTATAACCATAATGTGACTGAAAGGACCAATGACAACAAACATAATTTTCCTCCCGTGTTACTAATATCACCTTGGATTTTTCGAAATTAAATTAATCTTCTGTGGCTTTCAATGTTTATACCGTTAGTACTATTTTTTTTTATTTCACTCCTAAGAAAAATAGTGGTCATTTTCACTTTTGTTCATACTATATTTATCATACACCAACACAATACAAAAAGCATTTTTATTTCCAAAAGGGGAAAAGAAAGTTTTCATTTAAATTATGTATTTCTAGTCATCTTGAGCTGTGTAATAATATACATAACATCCAAAACATTTTAGGTCTCAGTTATAATAAATTGATAACATTCTTTAAATTATGCAGTCATCATATCTGGTTCATTGTGATGAACAGCAAATTAGCATATAACAGCAAATTTTCATACCTGTTTCCTCCCAGAGAGTCTTGAAGTAGTCTTGTGAGTTTTGAATCCCTGTATGGTACATGAGTTGCCTTCTTACTTTTATCTCCCAGGGCACTTATTACATTCCCAAGTGCCAGCTAAAAAGATGACAAGTTTTAGAAGTCTGTTATCAAATTTTACAAAACCTTATTTAAAAAAACGTTGCTACTGACTCAGCTACAGTAATTTTTCATGCAATTTAGTATACTTACATGCTGGCAATGATAAATGATTGTTGCAATCTGCTGATTTTAGGAACAAGCAGGTTACATGGCAAGCATATTAAACCCAAAATGGGGATCACATTTTGTTTTGTAACAGTCATTTAATTTGTTAATGGCTAAACTTATAAGTTATTTCTCATAGAAAGTATCTTCCTTATTACATTTTACTAAGTTTTATATTAAAAGAAAAAAAACAAATATCTTGCATCAGTATTATCCTGACACAAACATAAGGACTGAATACCTCTGTAAATATGAAAGAAGGAATACACTAAACTTTTTTGATTTATTTGGGTACTGGTATAGAATCCTTTAGTTGTGATTTTTCCATTACCATACATGCTATATTATTATAGCAAATTTACTGTATGACCGGGCAAAGACTTATGTGCACATGCAATCCGACTTTCTTCAAAGGGATTATTTTTGTGTAAACATTTGCACTAAAGGAAAACAACATACTACTTTCTTTGAGGTCTTTGCATCTATGTAATGTCAGTTATATTTTTTCTTTTAAATACATAGCACTCGGTGGCACTCTATGCAACTAATTCCCAATATATGCTCGTAAAATGTCTTAACTGAACCAATGATTATGAAATTTCACATTCATTGCTATTTTCAGTAGTGTTCTCTTATGCTTGAATTTGTTTTAGTCATTTGCTATCTATGAATAACAACAAAATACTATATAATAATTCAGCAAATTAAAATGTTTTTCTTTGAAGTAATTTTTCTACGTGCACTTGTGGTGACTTTATAAAAGTAGCACCTTATCACTCAGATTCTATGCAGGTAATATATGTGTTACTAAATAAAGTGCGTAAAACTAAAAACCTCCCGCTAGCTCTGCAGTCAGTACAACTGTGGGAAACAGCTGAACAGTTTTCTGCCTAATACAATGTTAATAGAGCTGATAACTAAGGTCTGGCTGCAGAACCTTTATCACTGGTGATACATGAGTCAGAAAGAAGGAGACAGGTTATGTTCTGATGACAGGCTAAGTGTGCAGTCTTGCTGTTAGAAAGGCAAGTTTTCACCAAATTTTCAACACATTTGGTATCCTCTCCTGTAAAGAAAATTGCACATGCCCTGTATCAACAAAGAGCCCTAATAAACCAGTTAAACCAGCAAGACTCCACAGTGAGTTTTAGAGGCTTGACAAGGAATCACTTATAAGTCTGTCAATTTCCACCATTAGTCTGGTTCTTTCACGCAGCAAAGGGAAGAATTTTCTTTTAATATTAAAATTTAGTTGCTAAATCAATGAAATAGTCAAGGGGACTCAGGAGTAGATATAGGACCAGAAACTACTTTAAATTTTTTGTTTTAAATTTAAAAAAAAATTTTCAAATTGATTGTGTCCTTTTATAGAAATCATAACATCACTATAAGCTTAGCGATCTACTAGATATTTTTAATATTTAAAAATTTTATTACAGCCAACTCATTTTATTTATAGCTTTTGTTTTGCTGCAAGTACTATATTACCACCACTAAAATCAGTAGACAGTACACTTTATCTCAAAATAAGTTCTGCAGAGCCTGAGTTACTTTTAGAGAGAATTACTGATGCCACAGTTTTCCAATTACAATTTAGTGAAACCAAGGATTTGTTAACGAGTATAGGAACCAAGTGATAATGCCTATAAATCATCATTTCTTAGCTCTCATACTGAAATCCTTAATTGTGTCACTACACATATCCATTTCAGAGATTACTCATTGAAAGAGAATGAAAAACAAGGAAAGAGGTTTACAGACTAATAAAATAAGTTCTTAATCTTACTAGTCCACAGTTGATAGAAATGCCTTCTTTTGCTCTCTCTCCAGTAGCTCCTGTACGCTTTAATCTTTCAGATCCTGCCAGATCAACAAAATGGAATTTGGCACTAAGAGTTTCAAACTCTTGCACCTGAGAAGATTCAGAAATTATCTTGTTATCTGTCACAGTGTCCTGCAACAAAGGAGAATTCATAAATTTTTGTGTAACAAGTAAAAAATTAACATACTTTACTGTATATGAACAAGGTCCCTATAGCAATTATTTGACAAGGGACAGTGCTCTCCCCATCTATTTCCTCCTTAATTTAGTACACTAATGTCTTTTTAACAAAATAATTCCTTCCAAATCCTCCCCAAGTTTTAGCTACACACATGAACATGTTTCATAAAAAGCCAACTTGAGACAAGTATCAGCTAGGGATGTTAGATAGCGTGTAACTGAATAGTCGTGTAACTGCACAAATTATTATCAATTACAGAGGCAACAGCAAGAACTATCAACAGAGGGTATCCAATGTGGTAGTGTTTATGCCTGGGTAGGAATGAGGCTGAGAGCTTGACATTGAGGCTGAGAGCATGACATTGTTTCAGATACACCAATTCCACATCCGAATAGCCTTGGTGCACAGTGAACGGAACCGAGCCTCACCCTGTCAGTTTATATAAAACATGGTAGTCATGTCGTTATTCAGAATGCGGACCGTGCAGTCGCAGATACTCAGCACAAACTGAATGCATGAGTTCTGCACCGCCCCAAGTTCTAACAAGTTGATATGGAGTCTGCACTCCTGCAGGGACCACCTGCCCAGAGGAAGGTGGTGTCAGAAGTGGGCACCCCATCCCAAAAGGGAGGCATCAGTTGTAATCTGGGCAAAAGGTTGCCTTTGATTAAAGGAGACCCCAGTGAGGTTACTGGGAATCATCCACCAGTGGAGAGAAGCAAGGATGTTGGGTGGGGGAGGGGGGGAAACTAGCCTGTATACATAATTTTTGGCGAGGATGTAGACCATAGATAGCCAGTGTTAGAGACAACGGAAGTGCAGGCAATTCTGCTGGACCACGTACGTGGCTTGCACCATGTGCCCCATAAGCTGCAGACAGGTGAGCCCTGTTATGGTAGGACTTATCAACACTATGATGATAAGGGCCTGTATGGCCTGAAAACATTGATGTGGTAAGCAGGCCCAAGCTGCTAGCAAATCCAGCAAATGTTTATTGGATAGTTGAGTCAACTAGTCACTTCCCCCCACTTGCTGCCTCTATCAGAAAGAGGCAGCGGGGGAGGGAGAGAGACGAAGGCGTTCATCAAAGCGGCAGCACCACGGAGAGCCTGAGGCCAGACCCTGGGCTTCACGCAGTGTTGCCACTTTGAACACCGCATGAAGCCTGACACCAGACTCCCTGGGGCCTTCCAAAGTGGCAGCGCCGCATGGAGCCCAGTTAGTGGGGGAGTCCCCAGCTGACCTCGTTCTCCACATGGCACTGTCACTTTGAAACGCTGTGGGGACTGCCCCGCTGGCCCCGTGCTCCCTGCAGCACTTTCGCCTTTGAAGTGTAGGGACAGCCTTATGGCTGTCGCTATACTTCAAAGGCGGATGCGCCCTACTGACTAATCAAATAGTCAATGCAAATTGCATCGAGCATTCGATTAGTCAGTTACTCTAAATTTAGCAACCCTATTAAGAGTCCTAATGTCTTGAAAAGTTGTTTGGCGACGCACACCATGTTAACTGTCTCTGGGCGTGATGGACCCTTTATCAGACAGTCATCCAAAAATGGGAAAATAATAACTCCCTTATTTGCGGAGATAGGCTGTCACCACCATGAGGGTCTTAGAGAAAACCCTGGGGGCAGAGGATAGACCAAATGTCAGGACCTGTATTGGACATGGTCTAAACATATTGTAAATTGGAGAAATAGTCTATGAGAGGAATGAATGACGACATGAAAGTATGAGTCTTGAAGGCTGAGAGTTGTGAACCAGTCTTCTTCATCCAGTGCCGGGATAATCGAGGCAAGAGTGATCACTTTGAAATGTTGTTTGTGCAGGAATCTGTTTAACCTGTGGAGATCAAGGATAGGTCTCCAACCCCCTGTGGAGCTAAGAAAGTAGCTGGAAAGAATCCCCTGTCCCTGTATAGGTTGGAAACCCTCTCAACGACGCCTATATGTAGCAGGCAGATCAACCTCTTATCATAGGAGTTGCTCATGAAAGGGGTCCCTGAAAAGGGAAGGGGTAAATGGGAAGTAAGGGGAATAACATATCTCGATCAGATAATCTCCAGAACCCACTGATCTGTTGTAATGGAAGCCCAATGATGGTAAAACAGGAATAAATGGTGGGAGAAAAGGTTCATATTCTGTTGAGGCACTGGTACCAAGAAGAGGTCAGGCAGAGCCTCAACAAATCCTCAAAACTGCTGTTTAGAAGAATGTGGAGCTGATGAGCAGCTCTAGGGAGTGCGCTTTTTCTGCACTCTTGACCCAGAGCGACATGTTCAGATACCATATGCCGTGGTCAAGTGTAGGCGAGGTCTCTTTGCCAGTGGTATGGAGTATATCACCTACGGCGGTAAGGTGGAGTGTACATGCCAAGTTTGCATAGGACTGTGCAAGAATCTTTGCTAGTATGCACCATCTTGTCCATTTTAGCAGCAAAAAACTAGTTCTTATTGAAGGGTGGGTTTTCAACCTTGCCCTGAAGCTATCTTGGGAACCCAGAAGCTTAGAGCCAAAAAGCCCCACGCATTACTATGGAAGTTGTGGTAGCATGAACAGCGGTGTCAGTGGTACGGAAAGTGCTCCATTAATTCCACAAGCTTTGAGTACTTATCTAAGTTATGATTAGCCAACAAAGAGGAATAGTTGGCAATGCAGAGTTGAAGCATGGCTGAGGAGTATATCTTTCGGCCAAATAAATCCAGTTGTCTGTGGTGCTTTTCGTGGGTTGTGGCTTCCACCACAAAGGAGTTCGGCTGAGGATGAGAGAACTGAAAGTCCATACCCTTGGCTGGAAAGTACTTTCTGTCAGTCCTCTTGTTAGTGGAAGATGGGGGTGGAATCCAGTGTCTGCCAGATCTTATCAGAGGTCTCCATTATGGCCTCGTCGATGGGAAGCACAATTTTGGTATGCAGCATTGGCTGAAGTATCTTTAGGAAACAGTGTTCTTTCTCCTGCACTTCCTGAAGAGGTACCTTCTGGCTAGTAGCCACACACTCGAATAGCTCCTGGAACTGATTTAATTGTCAGCCAGAGATGGATCTGAGGAAATGACTGCCTCATCCGGCAAGGAGGAAGATTGATCCACTGGTGATGTGTCCAGACAATGAGGATCATCATCATCGATAATCTGACCCTCCTCTTCTTCTAGGTCCTCAGTAGCAGAAGGATTAGTCCTCATTAGCAGAAGGACAAGGAGCTCATGAGAATGGAGGAAGAGGTCTTTTCACTGGAGTGGAAGAGGCAATAGAATGGTGCAAGACGACATCTAGGGGTCCCATGGTGACAATTGCATAGGGTACTGTGGTGAAGGGTATGGCCAGTGTGCAAACTACAAAGGCTGTTGTGAATAACATGGTCTGTTTCTGTATGGAGCAGAATGAGAGTGAGTAGGAGAGGAGTATTGTGAGGAACATACACTCCTACAATCATCCTCAAATTCGCTGTGCACTGAGAACTCCAGGGATCTTGGTGAGCCAGGGGAAGCCCTTAAAGAAGGAGCTGATGGTGATGGTTCTCTAGACACAGTGCCACACGGATGAGGCAGCTCCACAGCAGCCAGCACCAAAGTGCCATGATTTGGCTCTCTCAGTGTGCAGCAGCTCCATGTTGCTGCTCAGTCAGTACCACTTAGTGTGGTGCTGGTGGAGGTCGCATGGGTGCCACAGGCAAAGAAGGCAGTTCTGGGCTTGGTGCCTTCTATACATCTTGGTTGGTGCAGAAGATTTTAATTGCACATAGGCCGGTGCTGAAGATTTGGCAGATTCTTGTGACGTGGTCAGTGCCGGCGCATTGTCCAGTTCCCTAGCAGATGTAGTGGCTGGAAGGGACTGAGCTAGAGAAACCTTCCATTTGGCCGCTGCCTTTGCCAGTGGGGAACCAGCTCACCTTTTCTGGGTCTTAGAGGACTCAGATTGGGCTGGGGAGTTGCAAGGCTCTGAAGGTTGGAACGCCTTATCGAAAAGCAGCATGCGAAGGCATAGCTCCCTGTCTCAATGCACTCTTCCAGTGAGGCTGCAGCAATGAGTGCACTTCTGAGGGATGTGCGAGTCCACCAGGCATCAAATGCATGATGAATGGCTGTCAGAGATATATGAATATTTTTTCTTGAGTTGCATTTCTTGAAACTGGGGGAGCCCAGCATGGCACCTCCACAGTCTTCTTATATTTTGTTTTCTTTTTTCTATTCCATCTTCTCTTTTTTTTTTTTAGGAGAAGTAACCGAGGAAGGGGAAAAAAAAGGGGAAAGCAGCCCAAAAGAAGGGGTTGTGGTCCCAACCCTGTCAATGATATTTCTCGCTCTCTCTCTCTCTTTTTTTTTTTTTTGGTTGAGAAGGAGAAACAAGAACTAGTAATGAGAACAAGAAAAAACTAGAAAGTAGCTGTAACGATTTTTTTCTCATCTGACTAGATATGCTGAGGACAGAAGCTGAGCTCTGTCTGCGAGGGCAGTAGTAGCAAAGGAATTGAGAGTTGGGCCACGCGTATGAGGTACCTACTGTACATGCATGGCCCAACCAGATACAGCTATAAAAACTCCAATCAACAACCCGACAGCAAAAGCGGAGCACCCACGTGGACATCAGTCGAAGGACAACCTACTTGTTAATGCATTTTGTATCACCTTTCAAAGTAACACTCATTTGTTTAGTTCATCAGCACAGTGAATGTAAGCTAAAGATACACTGATTTAATACACAAAATTTCTAATCCTGATCCACAGCTATCATTAGGGCATCATCCCAGACTATCTTTGTATTTTCTTCTGAGCCTCTTCTCAGCTGCCACTATTATACCAGCACCAACATTTTAGACTGGGGATAAAGTAAGGGCCGGAGAATGGAGAAACAGGAAAAGATGAAGACCATTTCATTTCACAGAGGTGTATTTTGGAAAATGGTTAAAATATTACAAAATTGTTAGTCACCTCCAATATGGGCTGGTTTTAAAATTAGTCACATGATAGGTTTTGCATCCAATTAACTAATCCCCTCAGCTGTTATTGGTCTCTGGCTGCAATGGTTTATGTTTTAAACTTACTAAAAATTAAGTGTTTCATTTCTTTCAGGTTTTTTTGTAGGTTTCAAAATAGAATATTATTATGTATATTTTTTCTTAAGAGTTGCAGTACCTTACTTCTGAGTCTGTAAGTTATAAAGCTAATATATACCCCCCCCCACACACACACACCCCTCTCAAATATTAACTTAGAAAATCAGCTAAGAAGTCTACCAACTTTTCTAAAGTGCAAAAGGCATAACTATAGAAGGTATAAAACCCTTTCAATCCATGGTAGGCTCCAGCGGTCTACTCTCTGTGGGCAGCAGGGGCTACTGCTGTATGCTCCTCATTTCATGAAGAAGAAAAGAGTGGCAGCATTGGCTGTGCTGTCTGCCAAAGGAGTTAATCGGTTACCCTAGAAACAGATGCATCTAGAAGCTGTAGTCCAGGGGAAAAACACAAAATCTGAAACATGAGCTGCAGCTTTCCCCTGCCACTGTCTGATTATTTATTTTTACTTCTGTTGTGTCCAGGGGCCCCAATTAGGATCAGGAACCCATTATGCTAGACACTGTAAAAACACAAGAAAGACTTTCAATCAACTGTAATTTGGGCTTCGGAATCCAGTAATCTCATATACCAAATTCTTAAAAGATCTTACTAAAGTTCCCCAGAAAAGAAGACGTGTAAATAGTATTGTCAATCTCGAGATAAAAAATCATGAGCCAACCTCAACAAAAAATTGTGAGAATTTTTTTTTAAAAAGACTAGTGGGGAGGCGATTGTCTTTTGATATTTGAACTCCTTCCACACAGCTCCTATGTGTGGTAGTTAGAGTTGTTCACCATTCCAAATTCATTAAGATGACTGTAGACCTTGTAAGTAATCTCTCCCACATCTTCCTGGCCACCTTCCTGCCTCCTAATACACTTTAAATGCAGAGCTGCAGTGAGGCAAGGTCCTGGTCCCAGCACAAGCAAGGAATGAGCCAGGTTGCTGGCCAGCTTGCTAAAAAATGTACTGGTAAGGGGAGAGGGAGAATGTGTGTAGTCTATAGCATTAACCTATAAGCTTTGGCTTATCAGTTAATTGGTTAATCAACTACACTATTACATCCCTAGTTCAGCTGCCCCAGCTTTATGTCTGCTCTTTCTAGGGTTTTTACTTTCTTCTCCCAGCCTGGGGGACTGTACTGGAGTCCCCTTCTCCATCTTCCAGGAGCAGGGAAGCAATGCCAGGTGGTGGAACTTCAATCCCCTCTGCCCATTCCCACATCAGGTGGTGCAGGAAGGGAGAAAAGAGAGGCAAGAAGCCGAGGAACCATCCTTCCCTGCTGCTTACAGAAGGAGAGCTGAGATGCTCTGAGCTGCCCAGCTCCTTAGCTCCCTCCCATCCCCCTGTGAAAATGGATTCAGGTTGCCTTGGGGCGGGAAGGTTCACCTTGTCTAGGACTTTATGAATAACCAAGTCCCAACCCCTTCTTAAAGGGGCTCCACCTAAGACAGGGTTTGTGGGATCCAAGTCCCCAGGCCCTCTGTTACAAAGTACTACCAACTCTTGCTATTTTTTCCACAATGACACAATTCTGGCTGAGGCTGGAGACCATACTTGCAGTGCAGTAAGGTCCAGCTACCCACTAAATTTGAGCCCTATGACAGGTTGCCTGTCTGCTTCCCTGGGCAGAATAACTAATAAAGAGGGGCCATAGACAGAACTTGCTCTCTCTCTCCCACTTAGGGTGACCTAAGGAAGAAAGTGTGAAACAATCAGGAGGGGATAGGCAATAAGTGACTCTCCAGCCAAATGCGTTTCACCGGGGTTAGCCCTGATTGGCGCTGGTGCTTTATTTATTTGTGTGTCTGCAGGAACAGCCGCTCACAGCTACTGTTGGCCGTGGATCATCAAACCTGAACAATGGAAGCTGTGGGAACTGTTGTCCCGCTCTGTGCCACTTCCCACGGGTCCCATTGGCTGGGAACAGCGATCTGTGGCCAACAGGAGTTGCAAGCAGCCATACCTGCAGATGCGCAGGTAAATTAAACATCAGCAGCCCACCAGGGGCTAACCCTGGTGAACCGCTTCTGGCTTATCGCCCATCCTTACCCTACTCCCACTCACAATAGGAATTCAAAGGAATTCACAGGAAAGGAAGAAGGAGATAAACAGCCTAACAGTGGGTTATTTACATGTGAAATTAGAAGTCTACGATTGCTTCCAGCTATGGGGATGGATACATGTGCACAGATTAGATCAAATCATTCATAGTGCATCGACAATGGCATGGTGATTACAGTGTTATTTTTACTAATGTATTTCAAACATAGAACACTTGTTTGGAATCAATATTCATATTTGGAAAAGCTGTCACTAAAGCAAATTACTGTAAATCAGCAATACATACAGTGTCAATTGCAGAACAAACTCTGGTTTGACACAAGTGTATAGTGAAGATGGCATGTGAACGTGAGCTTTGAACATTCATCTGAGTACTGGCTGTGGTTCGAGATAATGCACCCAACTTCAAACACTGCATCATCTGTAAGACAAAACATCATATATTCCATTTTATATTTTTTAAAAGACCAAGTGCTTTAGTATTTTCTACCCACCTCCAGCACCTGCCTGCATCTATAGTCTGAAAATGGTTAAATGTGGACAACAATAAGAATTGGGAAGAAAAAAAGAGGGAGGATTGATAAATGAATCCAGGTTTAACAAGTTTGTCCCTCAAGTTGGAGATAAATCCAGGTTTTTATACTGGGGATACATGTGTTACATAAAACTTATTTTCAGTTATCACCTCAGCTTCTCCATTCACAGTACGTGTTGTAACTCCTACTGTATAAATTCCTCCAGTTGAATCTTCGTGTATTTTGATATTTGATTTTTTATTCTTTGCATCGATATCACGTGTTGTATCAAATAGATCAAGAACTTCTTCATTATAAAGCTATAAAAGAAAAAGGAATAAAATGTTACTTTTAACAATACATTCTTAAAAAAAAATCTACATATTACTTTCACACACAGTTGTAAAATCTACTTATCACAGAAGGTTCATCGATAATTACCATAAGGGCCACAGTATAAAATCCAGCATTAGGAGAAAATAAGTGAACACAAAAAATAATTAGAGGATAATTATCTGTGCACTTTTACTATCTAATTTAAGAAATATATATAATGTCAACGGAAGCCAGGTGACCTGTGAGGGAAAGAGCCAACCGTTAAGAGACACTAAAATCCAGGAGAGCAACTGCAGAAGCAGTCTCAGTGCCAGGCACCAATGACGTCAGACTTCTTTCCATAGTTTAACTTTGGACTTCTTTTCCCTTGCCTGGCTGTTTGTTTCAAAACCTCTTTTAGTCAGTCTTTCACCCCACTTGTCTGACATTCTTCTCTATCATTCCCTCCACCATCTAGCTCCCTCCCTCATGCTATTATGCAAGTTGAAATAGAGAAACTACAACTCTCAGAATAGAAAGCAAAGTCCAAATCAAGGATAAGGGGAAACAGTTATATCATTTGCACTACCCATTTTGCATTATTTTTCTAGCCAAACATTATCCAAAGAGTTTACAATTTGTGATTAAAATAAACAGAGGCAAAAGCAAGCAAATTCAACAACAAAGAAGGTTTGTTAAACTTCAGTCACGTGTTTTAAAGCTACTTAGGACATCTTAGGCAAACAAGCAGCTTTTATTAAGAAGCCATCATGATGAGTGTAGCTTAAAAGACTGTTCGATTCCAGCAACAAAATACTGAATTAAACAATATACAGATGCCTACAATTTACAAAAGACCCTTCTCAGCATGAACTACTGACAGAAAGAACTACTATGCACTACCAGGGAAGAAAAACATGAATATACCATAGAAAATATTTAAAACTATATTAACTGCAGAGCCACTGAAGACTCACAAGATTTGCAGACTAGTGAGTGTTGGGAGTGTAGCAATGGGAGAAGGAGCACAAATTACATTGGTCTGAAGTGCTCTAGCCCAGTGTTACTGAGCGAGAGAGGGGACAAGTGGCATTGCCCCATGTTGTAACCATATTAGACTCCCTCCCTCTTACACAGGAGTCTTAGAGTAGACCCCAGACAAACTAATACTAATGAAATTCAACTGGGGGAAAACTTTTCTGGGGGAAAAGTTGCTTAAACATATTTTCTTTCATAATTTAAATGAGCTAAAACTGAAAGTGTTGTTTAGCAAGCTGAGTTTTGAACTTTAAGCTAAGTAAAAACAAAAAAGAAAATGGCTATCATTTGTAACTTTAAAAATAGAAGTATAGGAGAGGTACTCCATATGGGATATGCTAGGGATGTTAAATATCAGTTAACTGAATTGTCAAGTAATCTCATGAATTTTTAGTGGTTGGTCAACCATCGCCGGGGGCAGGGCTGGCAGCCAGAGCTCTCCAGCCTCACTCCTGAGGACCTCCCTGCCACTCCACGCTGTTGCCTCTCTATCGGCTCAGCTCTCCCTAGACAGGGGCTGCTACTGCCACCTCACACTGCTGCCTGTGTGTCAAAAATATATCTATGTTTTTGAAAATTTTCTTAAGCCGAGGACGTAAGGCGGGGGTTTTCGGCCCCTTCTGCACTTACAAAAATGGTTGTAAGTGGGGGATGGGGGGGTCACAACTCGGGCAGT
The DNA here is from genome assembly GCF_052426305.1 of Pelodiscus sinensis. Taxonomy (NCBI): domain Eukaryota; kingdom Metazoa; phylum Chordata; order Testudines; family Trionychidae; genus Pelodiscus; species Pelodiscus sinensis. The sequence continues at coordinate 30,255,207 of NC_143052.1, read as the reverse complement.
CGCATCTCAGGGGTTTCCTGTAACATTGATACAAAAGACTACACACTTGAGGAGCAAAACATATTTCAAGCCACAAAGTATGCAGCCTGGCAGAGTACCCCCTCTGATCTGATTCTACTGAACTTAGAGCCAACTAATCTACTAATATTCCAGATGCAATGTGAATACCATCTTTCCTGCTAATAACACAAGGCACAGCAGAACTAAAATTCAATAAAGATGTCATAGCAAAATGGTTTAACAGACACATAAACAATTGTCAGTGACCTTTGAAAACATAAGCAGCAGATAAGCTATTTTCCTCAAACATCAACTTGAAAATCCAAAATCTGTCTGGACAAGCTTTAATGAAAATCACAGAAACAATAACTCTATTCACTACATATAGCTACATGCCTATAGTCAGCCTCCAGCTCATGAAGTTTATACACTGAATTCTGTTGTGAAAAGACTTGCATAAGTCACATCTATCTTCAACAGAAATATGTAGTCTTGACTGTTCATCCATCACTCTTGCCTGCTCTGATGAAGCTAAGATGACTGTACCAGAATGTAAAGATAGCCTGATTACACACATACAAGGCCTACACATATGAATGAGCTTCCTAATAGTGCTGAGGTAGTATACAAAGGATTCTGAATGGTCAAGTGGGTAGACTGCAAATAGAATGTTATGTAGACAAACAATTAGACATGGCCAGTAAAATATACCATTTTACAGGTAATGTGGCATCTGATATTACCACAACTTCTGAGCACTCCATAAGAACATGACAAGAAAGTCAAAGAAAAGCTCCTGGACTTTTCAAAATCTGATGCTACAGAAGATTACTAAAATCTAGTGTCTATTCCAGGGATGGCCAACCTGTGGCTCCAGAGCCACATGCGGCTCTTCATAGGTACCAAATCCAGGGCTGGAGCTACAGATGCCATCTTTCCACTGGGCCAGAGGGTGCTCACTGTTCAACCCCCAGCTCTGATCTAGGCCCTTTCCCCCTAGGATCCTGCCACTTTCTACTCTCTCCACTGAGTCTGTCACACCCATGCTTCTTCCCCTCTCCAGTGTGTCCCACTGAGAAAGAGCTGATCCCAGTGGGCAGGAGGAAAAGGAGAAGGAGGCACACACCAGTGGGGCTGCCAGTGGGCAAGATGTGCTAAGAGTGGTGGTGGGGAGATGATCAGGCCTGGTGACACAGAACTATTGCTCTTTGGCAATGTGCATTGGTAAACTCTGGGGCTGTGTCTAGACTGGCAAGTTTTTCCACAAAAGTACCTGCTTTTGTGGAAAAACTTGCCAACTGTTCACACTGGCCACTTGAATTTCCGCAAGAACACTGACTTCCTACTGTCTGAAATCAGTGCTTCTTGCGGAAATACTATGCTGCTCCTATTCGGGTAAAAGTCCTTTTGCACAAAGCTTTTGCGCAAAAGGGCCAGTGTAGACAGCTCAGATTTGTTTTGCGCAAAAAAGCCCTGATCACGAAAATGGCGATCGGGGCTTTTTTGCGGAAAAGCATCCGTGCCAATCTAGATGCTCTTTTCCGCAAATACTTTTAACGGAAAACTATTCCGTTAAAAACATTTGTGGAAAATCATGCCAGTCTAGACATAGTTTGGCTCCTTCTCAGATTTAGGTTGGCCACCCGGTCTATTCTGTCAAAAGCAAGTTTATGTGACCAGCTAGCATCATTTGTGCAGACACACACAGACATCCACCAATAACAACTGTTAATACTTCTGGCAATACATGTATACGGTGGATATCCTCTGACTCCTCATCTGATCTCAGTGGAACAGAATTTAGAAGTTTCATCTGTATGCTTTCAAAACAATGCTTACATTCTTTCACGATATAACTACCCAAATTATGCTTGATGAGCATCTGTGTAGTAAGCAGAACTGAACCATCTCCCTCCGGAGGTACTTGAAGAGTTCCACTGAGGCAACTGGGTTGTGAAACTTTCAAATTACCGATTCAATCAGGTAGATCAGGACCACTACCAAGAAAGGCTCAATGCCACTAGTAAAAGAGGAGGGTGGATTATAGGTAGCACAAGAAGAGATTTAGCACTCAACAATGGGCTCTCTCTAATATGGTACATGACCAAATTTCAGCCCAAACCAGAAAATTGTGCTGTCTTAGACATGATACCAAATGGCTTGCAATTAATCCACAAGAGCAAAAAAACTGCATTATCATGTTGAAGAGAATAAAGTGTTAAAAACATTTCAAATATTCAAATTATTCACTATAGGTTGGACCACAGTGGTCCAGCACACTCAAGACCGGAGCGGTCCCAGATGAGGGAATTTGTCAGATCAGGGAAGCTCCCCTGCCTCTGGCCCTCTCAGTCTGCCTCCCCTCTCCACCATCAGCTCCTTTGGCCCTGCTGCTGGTCGGATGACATGACTGCCTCAGCCCTGCTGCCATAGCTGATGCTCCAGCCCCGCTGCCGGCCAGCATGTGGCCCCAATCAGGTTGCCGACATGCCATGGCCCCAGACGGGCTTCCACTGCCGGGCTGCCGCGGCCCAGTCTTATTGTCAGCCAGGCTGACACTACCCTGTCCCTACTGCCAGACCAGCATGCAGCTCCACTTGTGCTGCCGCAGCACAACCCTACTGTCAGGCCGGCACACACAGGCTGCCCCTGCCCTGCTACCACGGCACCGCTCCCACCGCCAGTCTGCTAAGTGCCTGGCTCTGTTACCACCAACCTTGCCTTTCACAGGGCTCTCAGATGCTGGCCATTCTGCCCTGGAGCTCTCTTGTTCAGTAGCATTCGCAATCCTGCCGGACCACAGATGCTGCCGGATGAGAGAGTCCCAGTTTATGGAGTGCAACCTGTAGTTAACTAGCCTCCAACACACTGTAAGACACTGTGAAAACCTGCTGAGTGCTGAAATATTTGGCCAGGAGCAACTGAATACTTTCATTGAGGAATGGCCATGTGAAAGTCATGTCATTTGTGAAAGAACAGGTAAGGAAAACACTTAGTTTATTTTATAAACTAAACTTTAATAATTTATACATTTTAATTTAAAAAGAAACATCCACCATAAAATAAAATTGAAAAATGATTTAACATCTAATTAGCATATATAAGGGTTTTTTCATTAGCAAATGTGAGGCTATGTCTACACTTGAACCCTAGTTTGAACTAGGGATGCAAATGCAGGCATTCGAAATAGTCAATGAAGCGAGAATTTAAATATCCCGCACTTTATTAGCATGATCTCGCCGGCGCGTTACTCCAAATGCCAGCTGTTTTGAAAGTGAAATTGCACGCCGGGACACGTTAGTTTGAACCAAACCCCTTGATTCAAACTAACGTTACTCCTCATTGAAATTTGGTCATTTTTTGAGGAGTAACATTAGTTCGAACGAAGGGGTTTGGTTCGAACTAACATGTCCCAGCGCGCACTTTCACTTTCGGAACAGCTGGCATTCGGAGTAACGCGCCGGTGAGATCATGCTAATGAAGCGCAGGGATATTTAAATCCCCACTTCATTGACTATTTCGAATGCCTGCATTTTCATCCCTAGTTCAAACTTTCGAAATAGTCAATGAAGCGAGGATTCATTGCGTATCTTATTTCGATTTTAGGATGCTGTGTAGACGCACCGCATGAGAGAAATGCATGTAGATTAGATTGTTTCTCTAATGCTTTGCTCTTGCTGTTAAATAAACAATACTTTGGCTTTAAGAAAAGTGTTGTGTCACTGTACACTGCTGATCACAGACTCCTGAAGGGAAGAACCATGAGCGCTAGAAGTTATTTGGACCTCCATAAGAGAACATGTGATATACAGATTACTGTAGCCCAGGGCCCAGAGTAAGAGAAAAAATTGTCAAATTCATCTTCAACTAGGGAAAAGCACATAGCACATAGGGGAGGAAGGTGCACTCAGAAGGTACGGCTACACCAGTGTTTTCCAACCAGGGTTCCGCGGAACCCTGGGGTTCCGCAGACCATCGTCAGGGGTTCCGCGAGAAATCGTGGAATAAATAAATAAAAAATTTAAAATACCGCAAACAATTCCAAATATCCCTCGAAATATTGTGGGAATTTTTGTCCAGCAATTGGCAATACTGGAGTAATCTTCGTACGCTAACAACTGCCTCTTTGTTTTGTTTTAGTCAGTTCGTATCTAAGGTTAGATTTAGTTGTATTGTGCCTGCCCTTTTGCTTCCCAGAATTCTCCACGTTTCTAGTCTTGTCTAGTGCACATTACGGTCGTTCGCTATTTTGTAGATTTGTAGTCTTTGCGCAGTTTTGTAATTAACGTTTTTACCAAAACTGTAGTTGTTTTTGTGTATCTAAAAATCTCACCTGTGTAACAGTATTTTCATATGGCCATCAAAAATAAAAAAAATGTGGAAGTATATGAAAAGAAGGCATGTCAGTGAAGGAGAGGACAGTGAAAATGAATCAAAATTATCAGAGCTAAGTACGAGTGAAACAGGAAGAGAAGTGACTGATATTAAAAAAATTTGCCTTTACAATGACAGTTACTTGGCCATGGGTTTTAAACACTTAATCACGTTGAACACCACAATGCAGGACCCAAAAGAAAACATTCTAACTTCCACAGACAAACTTCTTGCATTCAAGAATAAACTCAAGGTTTGGAAAAGACATCTTCCAAGTGGAAATATTGAAATGTTTCCGCTCCTACTTCAGTTTCAGAGTGAGACAGATTATAAAGAAGTCATCCCATTAATTACCAGTCATTTGGAATCACTGACAGAAAAACTTGACCAATACTTTCCTTCTTTGACATCAGAAATGTATGACTGGGTTAGGAACCCTTTTGTTGAGTTCTCACAAAATTTACTCAGTCTTCAAGAAGAACAACAACTGACTGAACTACATTGTGATCAAACTTTGAAGATAAAATTAAATGAAGTGCTACTTGATGTGTTTCGGATTTCAATAAGAAGAGAGTATACTATGATCTCAGCAAAAGTAGTGAACATCTTACTCCAGTTTTCAACTTCTTACCTCTGTGAACAAGCTCTCATGTCTTACAAACATTAAAAACAAAGAAAGAAATCGTCTACTGTCTGTCGAGGAAGAACTGCAAGTGTGTTTGTCAAAAATTCGGCCAAGAATTCAACATTTGTACAAAAAGAAACAAGCCCAAGTGTCACATTGAAAGTAAACTTTATATTGACTTTGGATGTGAACTTTATTTTGATGTTTAAGTAAACTTTATTTTGATTTGATATTTTAATATTTAAATAAAAAGATTAGATAATACAAAAAAAGACAGGAATAATGCTCCAATTTTTTTTCTTACAATGTAAGCTGACACACACACACACACACACACACTTACTTTAAAACAGCTCTTTACAAATAAATTTCCTTAACAATAATTTAGCAATAACTGAATTGCGCTCCCCAAGCAAACGTTTTCATAGGTAGGGGTTCCTCGGGACATGAAAAATTATTTTAGGGGTTCCTCCATGGGAAAAAGGTTGGGAATCACTGAGCTACACTGTTTGGTGTTTTCAAAGAAGGTATGCAAATTGCACTCGCATTTGCATATCTTCTTCCATTTTTTTTTTTCCAGAAGAGGATTTTCCGATATTTGGCCCGTCTACACAGGGCCAAATGTCAGGAAAAAACCCTCTTTCGGAAGCGTAAAGCGAGGCGTACAGGGGGCTTCCAAAAGAGGATTTTCCTCCAATATTTGGCCCCGTGTAAACAGGCCAAATATTGGAAAATCCTCTTTCAGAAAGAAAAAAAAATGGAAGACAACATGCAAGTGAGCGCAACTGGCATACCTTCTTCAGGAAAAAAACAAACAAACAGCCGTACCCAGAGAGACAGCAGAGGGAACACTGGTCACTAAGATTCAGGGAATATCTTGAGGACGCAAACCTTGGTGGGTTAAAAAGTAAAGGAGCTGCCAGAGGACCTTAGAGTTGCAGTGGAAGAGCCTTCAAAATTCATTATTGCCTGGGACTAGGAAAAAAACATTTTCTGAAGTCAGTCAGTCAGCTTTTGAATGGTGGCTGTAACAAGTCTACTAATAGCACTGGAATTTTTGAGGTATTCATGGCAGTTAGATGAATGGGCAGAAGCACAAAGTAAACACAATTTATTCCACAGCTTGCAGTTTATCCCACAGCTTTAAAAAGAAAAAGAAAAAGAAAAAGAAAAAGAAAAAAGAAAAAATAAATTAGATGATTGTTCCCAAGATCACACATACAGTATAGAAAAAGATACCACTACTATAAATATGTATGTATAAACAAAATCTTTATTTCAAAATTCACTGTAAATGGACCTGCTAAACATTTACTGGAAATAATGGATTAGATTATAAAGTATCTTTTTATAAATTCAAGAACCAAAGCAAATGCTATATATTTCCTCATGAAATCCTAAAGGAAAACAACTGACTAATAAATATAAAGTTTCTTACAAGCAAGAGTGACAGTAACTGAACTTTCTTACAAGTACTGTTGTATTGCAACCTTGAAGCAGTGGGTTGGGGGGGTTGCAATATAACAGTACAGGAAACCCCCGCGTTACAATGGCCCGACTTGCGACCTCCCGCACTTATGACCATTGTTGTAAGTGCGGACGAGGCCGAAAACCCCCAACTTACATCCTCAGCCCATATTTATAATGGTGCCCGGCACCTATCGTCAATGAGGGTTTGAGTTATGACACCCCCGACTTGTGACGCTTCCCCAGGAACTGATCGCGTCGCAAGTTGGGGGCCTCCTGTACCTATAAGAAATTTAAGTGTGGGATGGAGTGCGGGGAGCTTAGGGCAAGGGATTGAGAAGGGCTCAGGATAGGGGGTGGGGAGTATGTGTGGCAGGGGTGCAGGAATCAGAGAAAGAGTTGGGATAATGGGGGAGGCCTCAGGACAGGGTGTTGGGATGGGGGAAGGCCATGTCTAGGGTTTGATTGCGTTTGAGGGGAGCTCAGGGCTCAGCATGCAGCCACCATGCTGCTCAGCTACCAGAACCCCCTGAGCTGATGCAGCCACTGGATCCCTGGGGCTGGCCAGGAGGATACAACAATGCTGCCCAGCCGCCAGATCCCTTGGGACTCACAGGGGTGGTGACAGAGGTCCAATAGGGTGGGGGTGATACGGCCTCCAATGGAGGAGGAGGAGGATAGAAAAGGAGGGAGTGGGACATAAGGAAAGAGGTGGAATTGAATATCCATGCCAGAACCAATATGGGAACCTTACCAGTGTATGGTGGCCGGAAGCATCCAGAGTCCTGCTCCTAGCCGGCCACTCTCTTTCGCCTTTGCTTATGAGAGAAGAACTAATGAATAAGTAGATATTGGGATACATAAATAAGTCACTGACTTTCAAAAGAGATGGTTTTATAAACAAAATTACCTCTAAGAATTGGGCATTCACTTTGAACTCTGGAGATGGAAGGTCTTGTTTAATAGCAGCTTGCTTTTTTTCTTCAATACATTTAAAAAGGTGTTTAACAGCACGAGATATAATGCCTTGTTCTTCTTCTGTTATGTTGACATCAAAGCCTGTTCCCATGGTGTATGTTTTGCCAGCCCCTGTCTAAATTTAAGAAGAAAAGAAATTACAAGTAACTTTAAAGCAGAGGTTCTTAAACTGTGGGTCAAGACCCAAAGTGGGTCACAAGTCAGTTTTAATTGGATCACCAGGGCTGGTGTTACACATGCTGGGATCCAGGGTCAAATCAAAGCCCAGGCCCCAGCCTCTGGGGGTCAAAGCTGAAGCTGAGGGTGTTACCTTTGGGCAGCAGGGGCTCAACTACAGTTTCCCCTTCTTGAGGATGAAACTTTTGGTCTTCGGCCCCAAATCTCACAAGGGTGCTAGGGCTTGAACTTTGCCGCCCCCTGCTTGCCCAGACTTGGGGTGTGTGTGTCAGGTTTCAATTCCCCTCCTGGGATATAATTTTTGTTGTCAGAAGGGGGTCACAGTGAATAAAGTTTCAGAACTACTGCATTAAAGGCACAAAATCACACACAATCTTGGATCATGGCAAGAGGCACAATAAATTTGCTTCTGAATACTATCATTCTATGATACGTAGGCATTTCTGTTAAGTCACAGCTCTTACTAATTGCTTTACAAAGTACCTCACACAGAGTAAGATAACAGAAGTGTTTTTAAAAATAGAGATAAACTAGATGCTTAATAAATAGTGACGGTACACTACTTTAATGTCTTTAAAAGTTTTTCTTATGAATGAATGAATGAATGAATGAATGAATGAATGAATGAATGAATGAATGAATGAATGCTTGTGAAAAGTGCTTGATTGACAATGTTGGAAATCAAAATCCTCTGCTTATCCATACAGTAGACACAGCACTGGCAGTGGAAGTTCAAACTTCTCCTATGCAAATAAAACACTTCAGCCCTCATCTCCAAGACAGAATAGATAGTACTCATTTGCATGTCTACACTCAGTCCTTTCAACTGAGAGTGCCAACTAATGTGTCATTCAAGCTAATTGTGCTAGCACTATTTTCAATTATCTATCTAAGTTTTTATATAGTTCTCATTGTGTTATTTCAGTCTCTCACATTCATTACTGTATTTATTATTTTAAGGTAGGAAATTATTTTTATCTCCATTTTGCTGAGGAATTGAAACAAAGTGGCACTCCCGTGCACTAGGGATGTAAGCGACTAGTCAACTACCCTATAAGCAAATGCTTATCAGGCAGTCAAGTAGGAACTCAACTAGTCACTTCCCCCTGCCCCTTGCTGCCTCTATCAGAGAGAGAAAGCAAGTGGGGGAGCACAGGCCAGTGCTGGAGTGTCATGACCATGAGAGATGGGCAGCAGCCTGAGGACTAAGGGGTTAACTGTACCTAGCCAGGTATCTGCTCAGCCAATAGAAATACAGCTAGGAATTTCAAACTGGGACAAAGTAATTTTTGGTTTTTCCCTCCTTTGTCCCTACAGCAGTTTCTCTCCAGATACTGAGGGAGGGAGACATGTCTCTTTCTTCAAGAAAAAACTCTTCACTATCTGTAAGTAGGGTAAAGTTTAGATAAATCCGTTAGGTTTTATTGTTTTATGGTTTGAGAATGGGAATCTGATGTCTGTGCATTTACAAATGGTTTTTTTTCTCTCCTTTGTAACTAAGCTTTTGGCCCATGGGGGTCCCCTGTGAGTATATGAATTAGTGACTTTTCCATCTAGTCATTATGCTTGTAACAGGAGTATTATGGTGATAATAAAATTTCGGGTTTTTTTCCTCGAGTGATCTCTTCCCTGGTTTTCTTACCATTACTTGGGTGATGGCAGTGGATTTTTATCCCCAAAATCTAGGTTTTTAAGTTTTTTGGGGGAAGCTTTATACCAAAGCCTGGAAGGATAAGGTTTTGGGGTACTTTTGCAGGCCCCCACTTCTGCATTCATCATGCCAGAGTGGGAATTTAGTCTTGACATGGAGGAAGCCGACTTAAAAGTCGGTTCCCCCTGCCAGCACCATCTCCAAGGGGGGCAGGAGGCAGCGGGGAAATGGTGTGAGTGGATATTGAAACAGTTCCACTCACACTGGTCCCACTGCTGCTCCTTTCCCTTTGGAACGTACAAGAGAGGCCTGCGGCTCTTGTACATTTCAAAGGAAGAGGCACAGAAGGAAACCCACGCCAGCAGGCACTGCTTAGCTCCCCACTAGCATGGGTCCCCGCTGTCTCTCTCCCTTTGAAATGTATAGGAGCTGCCACAGATCTTGTACATTTCAAAGGGAGAGGCACAGTCAGATAACATGCACCCCCCCCTTATCAACTAATTGACTAGTTAATGGAAATTTCATCGACTACTCGATTATCTAATTAATCGAAATTTAACACCCTTACCGTGCACCCCCTTTAATCAGTTAAGCATAATGTTAAACACTACATTTATCTGGTTAACCAATTTACCAGGATTTTACATCCCTATCTCTGACCAAGCTAACATGTTAAAAAAATAGCACAGACACAGAGGTGCAAGGAGCTAGCGGTTTGTCACAGAACATAGGTTGCAGAACAGAAAGGAAAGCTTGCAGTACAGCACAAGGAGGAAAAGGGAAAGGTACTGGTTTACCAGTGATGCATTATATTAAATCACTAATTTAATTTAACTATATTAAACTCCTGCATTCAGGATACATTTTTAAGTTATATTATGGGCACCTTAAGCCCTTTTAAGCATAAGAATGACCATACTGGTTCAGACTAAAGGTCCATCTAGCCCAGTATCCTGTCTGCCAACAGTGGCCAATGCCAGATGCCCAACAGGGAGTGAACACAAGCACTTCTATACATATAAATACATATATCATCTACACTGCATTTGAACTGGCATCATTAAGGCAAAATGATTTATATAAAACTATTTAGTATTCTTTACAAAATTATTTTTAAAACAAACAGGTTCACACATTTTATAACTTTATTAAAAGTTTAGTTATTGAAAATTCCTTGCATTAGGTCATAAACAAATATTTAAAATTAAATTGTAAGACTTACTTGGCCATAAGCAAAAACAGTTGCATTATATCCTTCAAAGCATCCTTCGATCAGTTTTTCTACGCAATGAACATAGATCTCCTCTTGCCGTGAGTCAATGTTGAACACATAATCAAAAGTGAAGGCCTTATCTTTGCCGAGGAACACCTGAGGTTCACCTGGTGTGACAGATGTGCAAATATGGCATCCTTCAATCTTCTCTTTGGCTAGCTGTGGTCTGATTCTATTAAAAAACACACACACAATATACATAAACCAAAGATTAGAACTCTCCTTTGTTAGAAACAGATCAAAGGAGCAATGCAAGTAAGAAATCATTAAGATTGTTTTTTCACATTTTTGAAAATTACCACATAAGGAGAATTCTCATTTTTCATCAATCTAAGAATACATCTACATTGCAGTAACTGAGATGATTACTGTTCAAGCCAACATACCCTTAATCTAGCTATCTTGGGTTCCTAGAGCAGTGAAGCCACAGCAGAAGTTTCAGCACCAACTGTACATGTCTGCCTGAAAACCTGGGCAGTTACTTGTGGGACTAGCCCACCCTGAAGCTCGCATTGTTACAGGCCCCAAACTAGCTATATTAAAGTTAACTCAAGTAGGTCAATTCCAGCTGAAATTACACCTAGAAATTAATAGATAGCAAGGTTAAAAGAAAAATCAACAAATGGAAGTACTTCTTCACACGATGCACAGTCAACCTATGGAACTCCTTGACAGAGGACGTTGTGGAAACCAAGACTACAGGCAGTCCCCGACTTACGCGGATCCGACTTATGTCGGATCCGCAGTTACGAACGGGGCTTTTCTCGCCCCGGAGGACACGGACTGCGGGACCTCGCGGTCCCGCCGCGCGTGTACTCCGGGGCGAGAAAAGCTGCTCCGCGTCTCCCTGGTCTGCAGACCAGGAAGACGCGGAGCAAAGCCGCGGAGCAAAGCCGCGGAGAGGCTCGGGCAGCGGGGCAGCCCAGGCGCACTTGGGCTGTCCCGCTGCCGGCTTCCCCCGAGGCTTTCCCCCGCAGCCCCAGTCCCTCCACGGCTTTGCAAAGCCTCGGGGGAAGCCGGCAGCAGGACAGCCCAGGCGCACCTGGGCTGCCTGGCTGCCCGAGCCCCTCTGCGGCTTTGCAAAGCATCAGCGGAAGCCGGCAGCGGGACAGCCCAGAAGCGCCTGGGCTGCCCCGCTGCCCGAGCCCCTCCGCGGCTTTGCTCCTCGTCTTCCTGGAGACCCCTCAGCAGACCGGGGAGACACGGAGCAAAGCTGGGGAGGATGCGGGCGGGACCGCGGCGCATCTCCGCGGTCCCGCCATCGGGGTTTCCCTGGTCTGCTGGGGGGCGCAGCTAGTGCGCCCCCCAGCAAACCAGGCTTTTCTCGCCTGGGGTAGAGCGGCTGGGGCTGCTGGGTTGGTCCTGCAGCGCCGCTCCTCGGCACTACTGGACCAACCGGGCAGCACCCCAGCTGCTCTTCCCCAGGTGTCCCCAAGTCAGCCGCAGCTTAAACTGATCAGCAGCTGACTACAGGAAGCCCGAGGCAGAGTTGCTGGGGTGCTGCCCGGTTGGTCCCCGCAGCACCCCAGCTGCTCTGTCCTAGGCGTCCAGATTCAGCTGCTGTTGAAACTGATCAGCGGCTGATTCCAGGCAGCCCAGGGCAGAGCAACTCTGCCTCGGGCTTCCTGTAGTCAGCCACTGGTCAGTTTCAGCAGCGGCTGAATCTGGAAGCCAGTTCCGACTTACATACAAATTCAACTTAAGAACAAACCTACAGTCCCTATCTTGTACGTAACCCGGGGACTGCGTGTATAACAGGTATCAAAGATAAACTAGATAGCCATTTGAAGGATCTATCCTTCATGAATTTATTAGCCAGGTTGGGCAGGAATGATGTCCTTAGCCTCTGTTTGTCAGAAGCTGGGAATGGGCAACAGGAGGTGGATCACTTGATGATTACCTGTTCTGTTCATTGCCTTTGGAGAACCTGGCATTGGCCACTGTCAGAAGACAGGATACTGGGCTAGATGGACCTTTGGTCTGACCTAAGCATGGCCATTCTTAAATTCTTAATCTATGCAAACTGATATGTACTATAGTATTGTTCTTTTATATAACAAGCATGTTATTTTTCAGTATGATAGCTAAGAGGCTTACGTCTTTCTGTATTTTGCTCTCCCATAATAATCACTAACTTGCTTTAACAAAAAAACCACACTTGTACTGATGGGTGAACCTTAAAGAGGTCTAAGTCAGACTATACTTCTGATAAGCATTAAACAATACATACTGAAGAGAGAGGCTCACAAGAATAAGGCTCTATCATCAGCCACCAGCAAAGGAACTAAACATGAATCAATGCAAAACTGATGCAAAAGAAGTGAACACCTGAGGAAATATTAGCAGGTACGCTGAAAACAAGACCCGAGAATTAATTCTTCCATTTTATTCAGCACTGATTTTGGGGAAAGATGCTTACTGGAGCAAGTCTCAGAGAGAGCAATGAAAAAAAAAGATTAAAAGTCTAGAAAACATGAGTCATGAGGAAAGACTAGGAAAAAAATGTGGGAAACAAGTCTTCAAGCATATAAAAGCTTTTTTTAAAAGGAGGCTGATATTTCTTGTCCTGTCCTCAATGGATGAAAAGAAGTTATGGGCTTAAATTGCAGCAAGGAATTTATGTTAGACATTAGGGTAGTTAACTGTCAGGGCAATTCAGCACTGGAACTAGCTACCTAAAGAGGCTGTGGAATCTCCATTATTGGAGGTTTTTAAGACCTGTCAGGATTGGTCTAGATTTAAGTGGACTGTTGGCCTCTTACTAAAACTTAGTGGGAGGGGGGTTGGTTTTAGCCCCCAGAACAAAATGAAGGGAAACCAATGGGAAGAGACCAACGTTCCAGGTCAGCCTGATTGATACAGTGGGCAGGCTAATGAAAGAGTCGGGAGACCCGGGAGGCGGGACATTTTGTCTTATGCGTGATCTGGATTTGTTTAAGTCAGAGAGAGTGGGGCCAAGCTAAGCAAAAGTCAGGGGCCTGAGCTGAGCTGGGGAGCAGAGCCATGTCGGCTAGAGAGAACCAGAGACACAGCGCAAAGAACAGATTCTGTGTTGAGAGCAGGGCAGTGCTGGGGGACAAGACAGCAGCTAAAGAACTCGAGAGAAAACCCAGAAAGCAGATCCACACTGGGAGGAGAGCAAGAGCAACCATATTCAGAGGAGTCAGGGAAGCAGTCCAGGAGTCTGAAGACAGAGCACCTGAGAGTGGAGCAGAGGCTGGTGCAGCCTGGAGAAGGATGTGGTGAGCAGCTGAAGAGAGCAAGGGAGGACCCTGGACAGAGGTATAACGCAAAGAGACACCACCAACCAAGAGGCCTTGCAGGCCAATTTAGGAGGGAGAATTGTAACCCCAACCAGGGGAAGGGGCGATTTACTCTGGGGGAAGGATCCTGCCACCGAGAGCCTGAAGGTGTATGACCATCAGAAGAACAAGTGTTCAACCCACAGCATCTTTGTAGCACAGCCAGGGGTTAGGAAGCAGGCCTGGGACCTACAAGAAACAGACTGAACTGCCCTTACATTCCAGAGATGCTGTTTGTGATGTCCTTGTGCTACAGCGGGGTGATGTGTTTTCCTTTCACCTTTCCCATTTTTCCTTATTCTTTTTCACACTGATTGTTGTTTATCAAATTATATTTGCTTTGAACTGTATGTGATGTGAAACATCCAGTGCAGAGAAAGTACTTTGGAGTGAGAACACCCTCACCCCCCCCCCCCCCAAAGTAAGCTCAACATGGTTGGGGGTTGAACTCCTCGGGACTCTTGGGCTCAGCCTTGTGAGGCTTCTGCACAGAAGAAAGTGGAAGGGGAGCCCTCAAGTTCAAGGAGGCCTTTGAGTAAATAAAAAGGGAGCAGGAACTCAGATCTTTTTACTAGCCCACTTCACAAAGCCAGGAAAGCTATTCCTCCCAACAGCAGAACAATTCCCCAATTTACATAGCTAGTACCTGGTCCTGCCTCATTACAGCAGACTGGATTAGATGGCCTAAAAAGATCCATTCAACTTCTACATTTCTAGAATTCTATAAAGTGGTAACAGCAATCCCCATGGTCTATCAAGCTATTATTTTTAAATACTTTTCACCAATCTCAGTTATTAAATAGTTACTAGTTGGTCTTTAGCATATTAGAGACCTTGTTTTAAATAAGATGTTTGTTTTATAAAAACAAAAAAGCAAACTTTTTTGGCTGGAGGTTTGCAAGCTGTCATTTTCAATTTGCAAATAACCAGGAACAAACAAATGAACTGACAATTTAAATATAATAAAGGAAATAAGGCACTAGTGTAATTGAATTTGTCTGAGGGCTGTTTCCTTATTTTCAGTCGACCAACATACATGCATTTGCTTTTCTTAAACAATTTTCCTAAAACAATTATTCCTTTCTGTAGCTCTCATCGGGACATGCTCTTTTATCCGCTAAGTGCATGTGCCGTGGCTTTATCCATCTCTCTTTACTGTTTCCTTCTGTAGTTTTCTGACCCCTTCCTCCTTTGATCCCAGCTCTATCACTGGGCAGTTGCTAATGCTAGCTAGGTAACAGTAAAGCAGATTTTTTTTCTCAAATCAATTCTTGTGAAGCTCTGTAATGGTCTAGCAGAGAGCTATACACAGATGGCATCTTCACACAGTCTATCACAGTCTTTGTGCACTTTCAAAGAAAAAAGAAAATGGGAGGGGAGAACCCCAAGTATCTGTATCCAGTGACCCCCTCCCAATGACACATACAAAAGACCTGCAAGCATAGCTACCAATCACCTAATCTGTTTTTAAATGGACAAAACTTCTTTGCTGATCTAACCTTGAATTTATAAATACTTTTTTTAAAGAAACCTACAGTTTGCAAAGAATAAACTGATTATCTGTGGGAGGAAAAGGGACACCATGTTAAAGATTTTTATGGATCCCAATTAAAAAAAATTAGTTCCCTGTTTATAGTTTAAGACAAAGTCAGCAGTGAAGGAGAAATAATGTGTCTGTCAAAGTTTCAATTCATTTGCAACATAGCAGCATAACCATCAGCTCTCCAAATTATGTACAAGCAGCTTTGTAAACTTGTTTCCGCAGCAACGTGCTATGACTATATGCTGATCTCCCAAAAGGAAACATGAAAATGCCTTGCTCCTTGACTTCTGCTTGTTCTAGCTATGCACTGTTGTAGTGTCCCCTTCACCTTCCTTACAAGGATAAAAATAAAACAGACATAACAGATTATACCTTAGTAGACTGCAGAAAAAGAGATGTAGGCAAGTGGGACAAATATGCATTTCTGACTTCAGATCTGAAATGCCCAAGGCCAACCACCATGAAAAAAGCAGGTGAGGCATATGTCTTTTTTTAGTTTAAAATATCTTCTTTATTATTAAATAAATGTGAACAGATTTTCAAACCACTTGAAAATAGCTCCTCTGATAAGTTCTCAATCTTAAAAAGAAGGAAATACTGTCAGCCTAACTGGAAAAATGTCCTACTAACTCCCAGGATTATTTTTGTCTCCAAAATTTTGAAGGAAATCACTAGGTTATATGGAAGCAAACATTCACTGTTTTTTGTAATATTCCAAGCACCTTTTTTTAAGAATCAAAAAGTCTAATGCATTTAACCTCCTGTAAAAGTACTGCATTGGGCAGTTCTTAAGACAGAAATCCATGGGATAACTTATTACCACTTTGAATTACTACTCATTACGCAAGGTGTTCCTCTAGAAAACAAACTACAAGGTGAACACACAGAGTAAAAACTATGCTGAGACAAGATTCAGCATAAAGTTTTATAAACTGAAGTTAAGACTGGCAGCATCAAGCCTCAGGTGACTCGGCAAGTAGCAACAGGAGAACTGCAACACATTTTACTGTCTAGTAAAAACTGAGCTATACATGTGTGTCAGATCTTATAGGTATTTCTAATGAGCTCAACACCTTAGTATTTGGACTCCACTACTGCAGACCATTTTTTGTTTTGTCATATATAATACACACAGAGAGACGTAATATCCAAGCAATAACATTAAACTAAGTTCACCTTTATCACTTCACCAGCTCTGTCCAGTAAATCTCCCTTTAAAACATTTCAGAACCTTGTACAGCTTCAAACAGTTGGTCATTAATAAAAGACATGGATGGACACACACACACATACCCAACAACCTGCCAGTGAAATAGGTCTTCCTTCTCCCAATTGTGGAATCTTCTCTTCCCTCTCAATCCTACTCCTCTCCCCCCTTCCGCCAAAAGCCACCTTTACTCAAGATCCAGGATGGACAAGATTCAGTCTTGCAACAGTTACTTTTTAAGGGTAACATCTTTAAAGCGACTGCTCATAAAAACAGTAGCTTTATACTACAGATGATCAGAAAGGTCTAGCTTTCCAGCCTGACCTGTCACTCACTTTTGGACCAGAAGTGTTGCATGTATCAGACCTCAAATTCATGCCATTTTTAGTTATAAGAAAATTACTTCTGAGATGTTTTCATGACTTTGTGGCCACTCCAGCTAGGCTGCTGGAGCTCACTCAGCTTCAAGAGTGTTTATACACTTCCCTGAGTCTCTAGGAAATCAAGCTCTAATGTATGTACCTTAAAAGTCTCAGATGGGTAGCCATGTTAGTCTATAACATTAAAAAAAAACCACAGTCCTGTGGCACCTGATGAAGTGAGTTTTACCCACAAAAGTTTAAATATACTAAAATGGTCTAAATGGAAGTACCAGTTTCCATAATGTTCAGCAGTGATCCCTATCACATACAATACCTCCAGCCTAGGGACCAATCAGTGTGCTCTTCCCTGGGAGAAAGGGCCTTAAAAGGCCTCCTTTCTTAATGAGACCACTGCAATTAAAAAACTGCCACAGACCCAGGTCAGATGACACAAGATCATGGTAGGTAGGACCCTACCAAATTCACAGTCCATTGTGGTCAATATCAGTCAAAGGACTTTTTAAATCATAAATGTCATGATTTCAGCTATTTAAATCTGAAATTTCAGTATTGTAATTGTAGGGGTCCTGACTCTAAAAGGAGTTGTGAGTGGGTCACAAGGTAATCGTAGCGGGGGTTGTGGTACTGCTATCCTTAGTTCTGCAGTTACTGGCGAGGTTGCCTTCAGAGCTGGGGAGAGCAGCAATATGGAATTGCCACTTCTGCATTGTTGCAGAAGCTGGGCCTTCAGTCAGTATCTGCCACTTTTAAAAATTCATCTTTACAAATCCAATTAGAGGCACCCCACATTGTAAAATCTTGGTCTAAAGTTTAGATTTATATCTATTCTGAAAAATGCTTATTACCCTTGTCTTATATCAGTGCAAGTTGAACCTTTTCTTCCTTTAAGGGAAACAAAAGCTTGAAGATACTAAACTATTTAAAACTGACAGGCTGCTCTGCCTATGAGCATGTGGACAAGGGAAATCCCGTGAATATAGTGTACTTAGATTTTCAGAAAGTTTTTGACAAGGTCCCTCACCAAAGGACCTTAAGTAAAGTAAGCTGTCATGGGATAAGAAAGAAGATCCTCTCATGGACTGATAACTGGTTAAAAGAGAGTTCAAAAGGTAGGAATAAACAGTCAGTTTTCAGAAAGGAGAGAAGTAAATAGTGATATCCCCCAAGAGCCTGTACTGGAATTAACCTTATTCAACATATTCATACATGATCTGGAAAAAAGGGGTAAGGAGAGAAGTGGTAACATCTGCAGACAATACAAAACTGCTCAAGATAGTTAAGTCCCAAGTGGACTGTGAATAGCTATAAAATGATCACACAAAACTGTCACTGGTCAACAAAATGGCAAATTAAATTCGATGTTGATTAATGCACGTTGGCAAACAATCACAACTACACAGACAAAATGATGAGTTCCAAAATAGCTATTTCTATTCAAGAAAATTATCTTGGAGTTTAGATAGTTATCTGAAAACATCCACTAATCATTAAGAAAGGGGTAGATACTAAAACAAACTATTGTATTTCCTATATATAAATCCATGGTACTTCCAAATCTTGAATACTGTGTGCAGATGTGGTTGTCCAATTTCAAAAAAGATATATTGGAATAGGAAAAGGTTCAGAAAAGGGCAACAAAAATGATTAGGGTCATGAACAGCTGCTATATGAGGAGAGATTAGTAAGACTGGGACTTTTCATCTTGGAAAAGAGCCAACTAAGAGGTATATGATGGAGATCCATAAAATCATGACAGATGTGGAAAAGGTAAATAAGGAAGTGCCCTTTACTTCTCATAATGCAAGGGGGAGGGGGTCATCAAATGAAATTAATAGGCAGAAGGTTTAAAACAAAGAGGAAGCATCTTTTCACACAACATACAGTCAAACTGTGGAGCTCCTTTCCAGAAGCTATTGTAAAGGCCAAGATGACAACAGTGGTCAAAAAAGAGCTAGAAAAATTCATGAAGGACAGGTCCATCAATGGCTTTTAGTCAAGATGAGCAAGGATGGTGTTCTTAGCCTCTGTCTTCCAGAAGCTGGGAATGGGCAACAGAGGATGATCATATGATAATTCCCTGTTCTGTTCATTTCTCCAGGGCATCTGGAATTGGCCACTGTCAGAAGACAAGATACTGGGCTAGATGGACCTTTTGTCTGACCCAGTATGTCTGTTTCTAGCCCTTATGTATGTTATGATCAGAATCCAATGTGAACTGAAGTTAGGCTGTCATGTCAAGTGAGCAAAGAGATAGATAACAGGAAATTAAAAATGCTTTTATCAAAATCCTAACACATATTAAAACCTGAAAAATATTAAAGGTTTACATAAATCAAGTACAGGCTTCAGAAAATTCCTTGCGTTCCAAGATTATCATCAAAACTAGGTATGTAAAATCCCAGTTAATCAGTAAACCCCTCTCCCTCAAGATTTAGTCAGTACAGATCTACATATAGTAGTCCTAGACAAGCATTAAGTTTTGTTTACTGCCCTGTCCATGACTTTTATTAAAATACTCATTGCCTATCACATAGCCTTAATTATTTCACATGACCTACTAATCGTGAGTCAATGAGGTATACAATTTTTAAAATTCTCTGTTAATGATGTCATCATTCAATCACAAATCTTTTTAAATGCTGATTTTCTTTAAAACAGAACAGAGTTTAGAAAGCTGGCTATTCCTCCCATCACTTTTACAACCAGTAGCAAAGTTTGGAATGTTTACACGTAACCAGACTAACAAGACAAATGATTCTTGCCCCCTCTTTTCAACTCTCTGTCTAACCCTCTTCCTCCCATCCACTACCTTAGTGAAAAATTACCTTCAGACAGTCCATACGTTTTACTAGCATCTAGTACAAATGCTAGAATCTAGCATTCTAGCATCTAGATTTTGCCCTGGCTATAAATCTAACAAAAACAAAGAAAAATCAATAATTCTACTCACTTTCATTTGCTCACTTGGGCTATGTCTACACTACAAAGAAAAGTCAGAAAAAGTTACACAAATTGCAAACTGAAATTTGCGTATCTTCTTCTGCTTTTCTTCCACAAGAGGCTTTTCCAACATTTGGCCCGTCTACACGGGGCCAAATGTCGGAAAAGAACCCCTCTTTTGGAACATCCCTTCTTCCTCGTAGAACAAGGTTTACAGGTATGGGAGCGGGAGGGGGTTTCTGCATCTGCTTTTCCAAATTTTTTTTCCAGAAAAACAGAAGTATTCCTTGGACGCGGAAGAGCTTTTCTGGGATACTGGAGGTATCTTGGAAAAAGCTCTGTAGTCTAGACGAACCCATGCATATGGTCTGGCAGTTTCTTTCTGACAGTTTCTTTCTCTATCAAGATTATGACAAGCCCAATTCATTCAAGTAGTCTTATGCAGTGAGACCTTAAACCACAATTTCATTTAACCCAAACCAAGAATTTGAAAGATTTAAGTTACCAATATGTTTTTTCTGGCTTACACTACACAACATTTCCAAAGCTTTTTAAATTAAAAACATTTCAAAGAATAAAAATCAGGGCAGTTAAAAAAAATGTATAAGTTACTAGTAAGTATTAGTAATTGACAGCTCAGTTACCATTATGAAATAAAAGTCTGACACTGGGTAAGCAAGCTAAAAAAAATGTGTTTTAATAATCTGCTGTGCATAATTCCCTCATTCTACTAGTCTTCCCTTAGCATAACATGTATGGAACAAAACCACCAAATGATTTTCTCAGCCTCTGCTACTGTTTTTATAAAACTGTAGTATCCATAACATCCAAGCCACTAAGGTCCAAAGCAAACTGCAGAAACACCCCTCATATTTATAGCTGACTGTTCCTAATGAACAGAAGTTGCTTTGTTTTGAAACACACAGTAAACTGTGAATGCAATGACTGAAAGCTCTGAGCGGGCAAACTGTAACTCTGGAGTAAGGGAAAAAATCCCTTCATTTAGTGCCCTTTATGTTAAAAACTCACATAAGACTAACAGAAAATTACAGACCCTACACTGTACTTGTGGTTCAATTACATTTTTGTACATTCCTGAATGTCAGGCCTCAATTTTAATTCGCCCGGCAAACTAGCTACTTTCTCTCTAACTACAATTTATAATAAAACATGCAAAAAAGACTTGTGGTGGAGGTGGAAGTATAGTACAGAATTAATACCCCAGCATGATGTTAAGTGCACTTTTGCTGTTGCAAGCAAATGTAACACAGATATTCCAACCATGACCTTTCACAAGAGCAAGGAATTTGGCACTTAAGCTAACAATATTCTACCTGCCAAAATTCGTCCTGTAGCTTCAACCATGTGTAATTTTATTGTCCACTTCCCGTCTTAAACCAATGTGCTATTCACAGCTTCTGCAATGCCATTCATAGGCACTGATTTTCAATAGGAGTGAAGAGGGAAACAGGATATGTGAAGAAGGCTGTCACTGAAAGATTATTTAGCATTTGTACTAGATGCTAAAAGAAAATCTCATCTAGTCTGCCTTAATGAAGGCTGAAAGCACTGCAGCTTCATGAAAAAGAGAAGATGAAGGAGAAAATAGATGGACTTTAATAAGACAGTGGAGCAAAAATATTCAGCAATGATCAGTTCAGAAGATTAGTAGCCTGGGTCTGTCTGTCTGTCTGTCTGACACACACACACACACACACACACACACACACCCCCAGTTCAAAAACACCTACAGGTTGGACCTCCCTAATCCGGCACCCTTGAGACCTGAATGATCCTGAATGAGGGATTTTGTTAGAGCAGGGGAGATCATTTCTGGCCCCTCTGCTGCTGGTCCCAGCCCCTTCACTGCTGCCCCACCAGGCTTTCCGGCTCCTCACCCCCAGTTCAGCTGGGCCATGCACCAACCTTCCTGGATTCTCCCCACATCCCCTCACAGCTCAACTGAGCCACACGCCAGGCTTCCCAGGGCAGCCCAGCTGGCTCCTGTGTGCCAGGCTTCCCACCTCTCCCCTCTTCCCTGCAGTTCAGCTGGGCCACATGCCCTTCCCGGCGTCCCTACCTCCCAACCAGGCTAAGACATGTGCCAGCTCCTGATACCCCCAGGAAGCCCAGCAGGGTCATGTACTGAACTCCCAGGGTCCCCCTCACCCTCTGCATCATGCCAAGCTCCCAGGGCCCCCCCATATCTCACTGGGACTATCTGATCCTGGAACATCCATGGTCCTGCTGGACCACAGATGTTGCCAGACTAGAATCCCAGTTTATAGAGGTACAACATGTAGTAGAAGCTAGAGCTTCAGAAGGAAAACATTTTCTACCACTTTACACTCCAGGGTAATAGTGGAGAACTACTCCTCAACAGGATGGCTATGCATATTACATCTCTCTGGTCTAGCACCCTCGAGACTGGACCAGTCCCAAACCAGGGATTTTGCCAGTCCAGGGGAGGTCAATGCTGGTCCCTGCTGCACTACATTTTCGCCTCATGAGTGTTCCACCCCAGAGCAGGCCCCAACAATGCTGGACCATGACTGTTGCTGGACCAGAGTGTCCCGGCCTACAGAGGGTCAACCTATACCAGAAACTCACCTGAGTTTCTTTTACACTTGACTTTTTTGACAAGATAATATTTTCCTCTGACATGTCTCACAAAAATTAACATGTTTCCATTTGGAGCTAAATTTTCAATTGGAGAGGGAAAAAGCATTTTCTGATCAACTCTAGAGAGAGACTTTTTCCTCCTTTCTACCTGTCCTGTCTGCCAAGGTCATTGGCTTTAGGTTCCCTTTGCCAGTTCAAGTGGATAAGAGCACCCTGTTCTAATGCAAAGAATAGGAAAAGTGAACAGAAAAATGAATTAAAACAAGCAGACTATTTAAAAATTGATCAACGAGTATTTAGTATATGGTTAAGGTCGGAAGAGGACACTGATATGGAGTGTGTTGGCTCCATGCTAATATCCAATCAATTTACTGACAAAACTTCTAAGGTGCCATTAGCATCAGCACTAAAGAGTCATAACAGATAGAGAAAGATTCTTTTCTGACTCATAAATGAAACCTCAGGACAATTTCTAATTCTCAACTACTTATAACGTCTGAAGTAGAAAGAACAGCTTGACTTTCTGATGGGTCAAAATCCACTGCTGGCAGTTAGAAAATTCTTCTTTTCACATGTAGTTTACACCAGTGGTGGCCAACAGGCCGCCCATCGAGGTTCAACGTATGGCCCAAACACTTCCTTTAAGCCCCTTTCTCCCATGCCCCTTGGACATTGACCTACTCCACCCCCCCCCCCAGCACTTTTAGAGCGCCATGAATCAGCTGATCAATGGCCTTCAACCTCTTGACGGGGCAGGGAAGGAGCATGGTGCACTTAGGAGAAGAGGTTAAGTAGGTATTTGATATTGTAAAGTAAGCGTAAATGTTTCCTTTTTATTATTTGAAGTTGATGAAAGTGTATTAATATGAATGATTAAAGCATTTCTACTTGTTTTGAAATATTCAGCATGCCATATGTAAATATCCTAGAAGAGTTACCAGTGTTGCTCAGGTCCATTAGGGCAGAGGGTTGGGGATGGTGGCGCAGGAGTCAGAGCAGGAGGTGTGGGTGATGAGGAGGGACTCTGAGCAGGGAGTGGGGGTGAAGGAGTCAGGGCAGGGAGCTAGGAGGTGTTGGGGAGCTTCAGGGGAGGGGTGAGGGTGGCCAGCAGCTGTTCCCCAGGATGGTGAGGGATGCCTGGCCCAGGAAGACAGCTGCTCTCCAGGGCCTGTCCAAGACAGTGGGGCCTGTGCATCCCAGCCAGCGGGGGGCTGCTCCCCAGGAGTGGCCGAGGTGGGTAGCCAGCAGTTGCTCTCCAGGGCAGGCCAATGTGGCAGGGGCCACGCTGCTAGCCAGCGACTGGCTCCCCAGGGTTGGGGGCAGTGGCCAACTGCTCTTCCCAACCCCTCCCCCCCCCCGTGGTCATTCCCAAGTTTAACTATCCCTACTATCACACCCCTCCCCACTTTCATGCTGATGAGAAATAGTCACATCACATGCACATCCCATTGTCCTTGCACAATCAAACCCTGACTGCTTTTAGTTTGGATAAGAAGAAGCTGCACACCAAATTTGGTGTTCTTAACTCTTAACATATAGGAGGAGTTCTTGAACAGATAGACTCACAGAGAGAGAGATATACACAGAGAGACACACACATTCCCTCAAACATAAAGCTGATTTAATCTTATTCTAATAGTCATGGTTAGTGAACATGACTGGTTTCAAACTTTCGGCCCACTGAGGTGAAGGAGGGCGATGCATATGGCCCATTCATTATCCTTGTTTGCCAATCCCTGGGTTAGACTGAGCAAAACTCTACAACTCAGACACTGCACTGTGGACTTGAACAATCTGCAAGAAGGCAACATCACTAACATACACTGTTGTATCATATCATTTGGGCAACATTTTAAGTTTAGTACAAGTCATTATGAATTCTATTCAACAGAAGGCAATTTTAAGTAGCATGATGGAGCTTAACAAATTAATAAATCCAGTACATGGCTAACGCCTAAAGCGCACACTGCAAATAAATCCTAAAAATAACTGCCTGGCTCTCTGCTATTTTATGTTTGTTTTCTAGAACAAACCTATGACTAAACACAGACTAAACATATTCTATTTCAGCAACAACTACAGTAATTTGCAGACTGTATGTCTTTCATTTTGTTTCAATTTTCAAAATTAGATCAGAATTAATCAGAAAGCCAGACAAAACTGGAATACTATTAGCAAGGTTTCTTTAAATATTTTGTATGCTTAGGCTTGGCAGAATTCATTTTAATATAATTCAGTGTACAATATTTATTTTAAGCTATTTTTATATTTTTATCAACCTATATTTGCAGAGTTTCAAGAAATTATGTGGAGAGACAGGACCTAATTATTAAGTTCTAAGATCACAAGCAATATTTTTCTTACTTTCTTATTATGGAAATTTTTTTCTTTGTTTCTGAATATATTGTGAAATCCACTTTCACCAGCATTTACCAGTAAAACCTGAATCCTTTCAAGCCTATACATAGTACATTTCTTCATATATTTATTATTCAATTTAACTTTCTCAATCTGTTTATGTTAATATCTTATATTTCAGACATACAAAGCTGTTTTTCCGCATATATTTCTGGAACAATTCTTCCCTTATGTGAACATCTGTTGGCCTGTTCAGTGCTCTGCCAGTCTCTCTCAGCTCCAGCTCACACTAAAGCATCAACACCTGATCCTGGGGTCTCTTCTATCTACTGAATGCTTGACTGCATCTCTTTGGAGAAAAAGAGAAAAATCTGCCCAGACAAGTTTCTTCAGGGTCAAAACTCATTTCTTTGTAAGGACACAAGTGAATCAGCTTTGGCAGATGATAGTTCAAAATCATACATTTCCCAGCTGCTGGGAGAGGCATTCATGTAAATTACTTGTAGCTCGGCTACATAATAGAGCTCATAAAAGGCTCAGTATTAAAACATTTAGTTTTACTTTGAAAATAAAAATCCACCTTCTTATAAGAGATATGATCACTATAAATGTATATTTCAGCATATTAGGACCACAATAGAAATAACTGAGATAGTAAGCTCTGCGAGGCAGGGACCTAGGGATGTTAAAATTAGATTAATCGACTAATCGAATAGTCGATGGAATTTCCATTGACTATTTGATTAGTCAATAAGGGCCTTCTGCTTTGTACATTTCAAAGAGGAAGCACTGCATGGAGCCTGGGGCCAGTGGGAAACTCAGAGGCTCCATGCAGCACTTCCACTTTGAAATGTACAAGAGCCCCAGGAGGGACTCTTGTACATTTCAATGGTGGAACGCGCTGCGGCTGCACCCTTGCCCCTTCCCACAGAGCTGATAGAGGCAGAAAGGGGGGAGAAGCAACTAGTGTGTCAACTAGCATGTCAACTATCCAATAAACTTTTGCTTATCAAATAGTCGACTAGCCAATTAGTCACTTACATCCCTACAGAGACCATGGCTATATAAGGCCACATTTTGCAAAAGACTTACATAATTTTAATTTTTAACATGGTGAATTGTTCCATTGACTTAAATAGGCCTATTCACAGTATATAAAGTTAAAAAGCCTAACTCTTTGCAGGATGTTTGCTTAAGATGACAAGAAATACAGGTGTGAGTAGAGGAAACAAATTAACATGTATTATCTTTTATTATTTGTATTACAGTAATGCCTAGAGGCCATAGCTCCACTGAGCTATGAAACAGATCATTTTTATAACTATTTGAGATACATATAGTCATATCCCTTAACAACCAAAGAGCTACAGAATATTTCCTCTCAAACGCTAAGAAGGTAAGAAATCTTAAAGTAACAGGCCCCAACACCAAGTATCACTACAGTCCATTACACCAATACATAAATACCAACCCACTGAATCTTAACACTACTGCAGAACAAATCCAGTGATGAATCTTGGCCACATACCCCCTGAGGCAAATTGCACATACACTACCAGGAAGGGATCGCATCAGACAATTAAGAATCCCACTGTCACAGAAGCCTTAAAATGTAGCTGTCTCATTTTCATCTTTCTTGATATTGTTCTTTAACATATATTAAACAAAATAGTTTTTTTCCCCAAAAAATGTCTATAGCCATTCAGATGATATTTTAAATCCTTATTATTTTATTAAATTTACTGATGTATATTTGTTGTTAATCTAATGATGCTGTTTTATCTTTCGAAAAATATATGTACATCTCTGAAGGGTCATTATCAAGTAAACTTTGGCCTAAATGTTAGACTTGTAAAAGTATCTAAAATAAGAAATGTGCCATATTTGCTCTATTTAAAATTACAGTTCTGTGATATTTGCAACTCATACATTGCTACATTGTTGTAGCATGAGAGTCAAAGACTGAAGTGTTTTCATTGCTGAAATTGAAATAAAATGTTGAAAGTAAGCAAACAGAAAAAAAATAATTACAGATCATATACTTCTAACCATCTAAAGTCTAACCCTTCTCCCCCAGATGATTTCTCAATCAGATGGAGTCATGTTAAGTTTCCCCTTGACAGTTTGTTTTCTTCAGTTTCTTCTATGGACTTTGCTTGCCCTAGGACTATTACTTGACTTGATGGCGGAGCTTTGTATTTCGACCTATACAAAGGTCAAGTGCTTCTGTAATGTTGCTCTACTGTAAACTAAATCAAATGACTAATTAGCAGCATTCACAGGGGGAAAAAAATCACATATTCCACTGTTACACTTCTCAAGATTAACCATTTTTAGACCCAGTAATCAAGAACCAATGGCTAGAATCTGAAGCCAGACAAATTCTAATTCAAAGACAGACACACGTTTTTAATAGAGAGGTTGGCTAGCTACTGGAACCAATTACCAGGGATTCTCTAGATTTTCTTTACATCTCCAAACCTTTGCTAGATTTGGTTAGATACCTTTCTGAAAGATAAGTTGTAGTCAAACCAGCTATTGTGCTCAACCAGGTGAAATTCAATGACCTGCTCACACAGAAGGTCCGACTAGTGATCTAATGGTTCCTTTTGCACTTAAAATTTATGAATAAAAATATTCAACATACTTAGGCTTTTCTAAACCACCCATCACCATAGGATCCAGATGCCAAATATAAAACAGTAATGGTCAAGTCATTCACTCTTAAAATAGAACTCAGACTCAGGACTTCAACCTAGTTATGACAGGTAGGTATCCCAAATGGCTTCACTTTGGTGACTGTCTTCCAAGAAGCTGTTGCTAGGCCATCTTCCAGCTTGATGAAAGGGTGTGCAAAGAAAAAAGTCTTTCAAAGTGTGCTAGACATAGCAAAATGCACATTCATCCTAATCAGCAGTATCTGAGTACTGAACAGCCAATCGGCCTTCATCTAAAACCTCCTGCCTGCAATTCCCAAGAATTTCATTGTCAGGACTGTCGGGTACAGTATTGCCAACAATCATTGCTGGTACTGTATACTGGTAAAAGAAAATGATATAGCAGAAGCCTAGCCAATATCAGTCTTTAAGTATCATAATTAACACTTTGTAACCAATACAAAACGAGACTTGGAGCCAGAAAGCATGCAGAACACTGGCTATATAGACTCTTTTACTCTATCCCACTAGGACAGGGGTGGGCAATAATTTTTGATAGGGAGCTACTCCAAGAATTGGTAAGTGGTCAAAGGCCTCAAACTCTTCCATATTAATGGACGAGGTGCTGGGTTTGAGATGGAGGTTGGGTGCAGAAGGGAGCTTGGGGTAGAGGATTGAGGTACAGCAGGGGGTGTGGGGCCTTGCAGGGAATGTGAAGAAAGGGAATGTGATCTGGAGCAGGAGATTGGAGTACAGAGTTTGGGAGAGGATATGAGTGCAAAAAAGAGGATTCTGACCTGAAAGAGGGGTGTAGGAGTGAGTGAAGAATCTAGGAGGGGGTTGTGTCTTGAAGCAGGAGGAGAGGTGAAGAAGGTTTGGGTTGTGACCTAGGCAGGAGTGCAGAAGGAAATTAAAAGTGAGAGGGGCTAGGGTGCCAGGTGCAAGCTCTGGCTGGGAGCCACTTACCTAGGTGGATCCCAGCCAACAACCCAGCATGTCCCTCAGGCAGGCTTCCTACGTGCCGCACCCATGGCATGCAGCTCAAAGTGGCAGCCCGTTGGGGCCATGTGTTCTCTGCATACTGCGTGGCTTCTGGCCAATGGGAGCTGCCAGACTGCGCTAGGGACAGGGGACACTGCGCAATGCTGCCCCTCCCCCTCAGTGGCACACGGCATGCAAAGACACATGGCCAAATGAGGCCCTCGGGCTGTATTTTACTCACCCCTATGCTAGAAACTGCTGCTGTATCATTTGACAACCTTGCTATTCACTAAGACCCTCAAATTATGAACTCTAATAATGAATGGCAGGAAAATACCCTCAAAAAGAAAAGCAGTCATTATCATATGATTATCATATTTCTACAGAGTAAAATCTACCAGTATCACTGCTCTCTTATTAGGATTGAACTTCACCCAGCTATACCTCATTCATGCTTTTGAGGAAGCAGAGGTCTAACAAAGTTACCTGGTCACATCCCTAACTGCAAGAAAATTAAATTATACATTTAATTATATTGGTAGGATTATCACAGAAAATGTATATTCAATGACTGTTATATTACTACTGTGTGAGTGAAACAGGAGAGTTGTGAGAAAATATAATTTGAAATTTAAGTAATAAAAGAAAAAAGTAGTCAGATTCATACTGAAAACATAATTGTAATGAGGTGGCAGAACAGTCTATAAATGTATAAGGAAAGTTACAAAATTGGATGGGGACCAATTATTTTCCTTTATCAGCTTGGAAAGACCACCACAAATTGTAATAGCAAGAGGAAAAATGTAGTCAACAGGTGATTAGCAAATGTAGTCAACTTCTGGCAAAGAGGTGAGGTGAGGAGGGATTTGTGCAAATGTCTCTTTGGCAGCAACATCACCTCTACCATGAAACACACCTGAAGGCAAAATAGCCAGGAAAAAGCAAATATAGGTTTTTATAAGGTTTAAAACAAACAAGCAAACCCAATAACAATATTTCATGCCCTGTATATGTCTGATTGGTGAGCTGTTATTCAGCAGTAATTTCCTGATTCTTATGATGATATTAAGCAGTAAGCCTGAACATTATAATATAACAGAGTTAAACATGGCTGTTAGTCATTGGGAAACGAAACAGTCTAAAATTGTTTAGACAAAAATGCCTGAGTTCCAGTGCCATCTTGTCAACTTTTCTCTATGGATATAGGCCCTATTCTAGCCAATCTTCTCTACCTCCTCAGCTATCCAAGGTCAGTTCGCTTTTCCCTTTGATGTACATTGCACAGATGTAGGTCTGATGTAGGTCTGCCCATTTCCATAGGATGTAAGTTTCATTTTGATAACCTGTTTACCCCTTGTTTGTTCAGATACATCATGACAGACTAATGTTTGCTACAATTACAATGTATCTGTTAGACATGGAAGGTGTCAGGGCTTTCAGGTAATTCCAGATGGCTTGCAGTTTAGGAAACTGCTGCTGTGCCTTTTCTCTCTAGGCCTTATCAGGGATGTGTGCGAGCTTGCTATGCCCCCAGGACAGCATCATATATTATAAACGTCCTGTCTGATCTATAATCATCCTATCTAGCTTTAACTTCCAACCACTGGATCTTGTTATGCCTTTGTCTGCTAGAGTAGAGTTTGTCACATCATAACCTTCTCTCTGATAGGCCATACAGAATGAGCTCCATAAATCTCTTGCTATAAGGCAGGTTTTTCAGAGCTCATTTACATTCAAAGATATAGCTCTGCACCAGGAAAGTTTTTCCACCCCTTCTATCACTTTGTAGGCAGAACAAAACTTTTCACAAAGAGTTCCATCTCCTAAGCTGCAAGCAGACTGAAAACTCATTGATATACCTGCGCACCTTACTATTCTGAACAGGGATGTAACAGTAGTCGATTAAATGATTAACTGATAAGCAAAAGCTTACAGGTTAATGCTATAAACTACATGCATTTCCCTTCCCCTTGCCAATAAATTTTTTAGCAGGTTGACCAGCAGACTGGCTCAGTCCCAGCGTGCAATGGGTTTGGGATCTACCCCTGCTGCGGCTCTGCATTTAAAGTGCATTAGGAGTGCATTAAAGTGCATTTAAAGTGCAGGCAGCCCAGCTCAGTTCCGGCTTGGGCTGGATCTGGGAACTCAGGCCCCTCCCCACCCCCAGACAGGGGCTGCTGCCATCTTGCGCTGCTGCCTCTGAATCAGAGGCAGCAATGTGGGGTGGCAGGCAGCCAATCCACCAGGGGAGCTGGTTATTAAACTGGCTCCCCTCGCAGACTAGCTCCTGCCTGGCACTCTGCTCTGCTGCCTCTGATACAAAGACAGCAACATGGAGTAGGAAAGGGCTTCTCAGGAGTGGAGCCAGAGTGCACTGGCTGCTAGCCCTACCCCCGGGGACTATAGAATAGTACAGTAACCGATGAAGAATTCATGAGGTTAATCAACTATTCAATTAACTGATATTTAACATCCCTAATTCCGAATGTTAAAATTCTGAATTTGAAATGGGAAGTGCTAATTCTCCATATTCATTAAACACAGGCAGTGTTTCACAGAGTCTAGTCCAGGGTGGGCAATAATTTTTATGGGGGCCACTCCAAGAATTTGGAAAGTGGTTGATGGCCGCACTCTTCCATGATATTAATGGAGGAGGTACAGAGTCTGGGATGAAGGTTGGGTGCAGAACGGAGCTTGTGGTAAGGGAGGGAGATTGGGTGAAGGAGACAGTTGTGATCTGGGACAATGGACTGCAGTTCCGGGGGTTGGCTGGTGACCTAGGGCAGAGAACTGGGGTATAGAACTAGGTGCGGGGATTTGGGTTGTGAGCTAGGACAGAACTGTGATCTGGGGCAGGGGATTCGGGTGCCAGAGGGGATATGGGTACTGGAGGGCAGAAAATGTGGGTATGTGGAGTAGGGGGCAGGAGTGGGGGGCAGAGGATTGGGGAAAGGGGGGCTGGGGTACCAGATGCAGGATCTGGTCAGGAGACTTACTAGCCAGCAGCTGTTCCTGAATCAGCCTCCCTGCCTGCCCTGCACAGGCTGCAGCCATGTGCTCTGGGCCCCTTGTGCTTCGTGGCTGCCTGTTATTGAAACAGGTAACTCCTACTGGCCAGTTTCTGGCCAGAAACTGGCCAATGGGATTGTGCTGGGGGCGGTAGCAGCTCCTAAAGCTTTCCACCCTCCCCTCTGGACTCTCAGTTTTTAAAGAAAAAGCAGCATTTTTGAGTTGTATGTGCATGGGACAAGGCAGGCGAGAAGCCTGCCTGGGGTTCCCTGCATTATCCATGGGCTGGATCCAATGGTTTGGCAGACTGGATATGGCTCATGGGCCATATTTTGTCCAGACCTGGTCTAGTCAATGTAAGAGCACGGATGACAAAAAGTTGACTGAGGTTCAGTTCAAACAATGGATAACTGATGTTGACTAGTTAGTCAAAGCATCTAAATTCACAGATTGAGACAGATAGGATCGTTATGTTCACCTGGTGCAAGTTCCTGCACACAGGCCATACAACATACCTTTAGTAATTTCTGCTTCAGGCCCACAACTTTTGCTGTCCAAGACATTGGTCAAAATTGAGCTACAAAATCCAAGCTACCAGCTACCTCTAACCATTCAACAACTATGTCAGCTGAGATGAATAATGTTATCACTTTCAGTCTCTAGATTTGAAAATGAAGAGCAAAGACTGAAGCCTCGGAGTCAAGAGTTTCCTAACCCTGCAAGGAATGGTCTGAATGAAGCTTATCATTGTCAACATTTAAAGATCAGTGAGAAGCCCAACTGTTCATTAATGGGAAAATGTATTCATGATTATAATTTGAAACACAGAGTTAATACTGGGAGTATAGATAGTGTAGATCACTTCCAACCCAACATGAATACAACATTTTTGGACCAGTTTTTAAAAAGCATTTTTATATACCATCATAATTAAACACCAACAATTTATTCGTCAATACTACTTTAGTCTTAACTCAGCTGTAATTTTTAGAGCTCACTGAATACCAATCCACTTCTGCTGAATTCACAGTAAGCTAATGAAGGTCAAAACGGCAATTCAATTGTTCATGAGTAATGTGTTGACTGATTAAATCAGACAGAAATGTACCTATACTGCATGGATTAGACAGGTGTCGTGCCCTGTGACCCACTTTTTTCCCCACAGCATGTTTAATGCAAATCTTTCTCCCTTGTCTCATGTCTAAAACATACACATATTAACAGATATCTTCCTTCCTAGCCCCTCCAAAAGATACAAGAAAGGTTTTATTTTCCTTGGAGATTTTCTAAACTTCCAAATGCTTCAACTATTATGTTCATTAAAAAAAAACTTCTTCAGAATGTACCAAAAACACAGTTTCATTTATCGCAATGACTAACATTTACTTGAAAAAGACTATTTCAGTGATTCTTCCACGTTGCCAATAAAAAGCCCTAATCTTGCAAAGTGAGGTAAATGGACAAAGCCTCCTTAGAAGCAAAATGACAGAGGTTCAGCTACATGCACTACATTCCAGAATCAAGGCCTAGAATTAAGTCTTCCAAATACAGTTTAAATCAGGAACTTTTTTGGGTCAGAGGCCACTGACCTACAGAAAAAAATCAGTCAGGCAGTCAGGAGCTACACACAAATGAGAAACAAAACAAAACAAAAACAAACAGTCCTCAGCGCTGTGGGCTCTCCTATGCAGGGGGGAGTCCCAACCTCAGGGGCTGGATCCAGGCAAGCCAGGGGCTTTATCTGGCCCCAGGGCCTTAGGTTCCCCAACCCTGGTTTAAATAAACAATTAAGAGCTTTAAATTCCATTAAAACTGAAGCAAATCAGAGATGAGAAATGTGGCTCATCATGGAAAAAAATCTAATCTGATACTTCACGTGCACCACAGGCGCAGGATTTGGGCAAAGCAATTACACACATATGAACCAGAAAGTTTTATTTATGTCTGCTCCCGTAACTAATTTTTAAACAGAAATTACCACAGGGCTCATATTTTGTTAGCAGCCAACAACTAATTATCAGAGGTTTTAAGATAATTGTTTTTTTCTTTTGATAGTGTATTATTTATTATTTATACAGTGCCACAGGAGTTTCTGGCACGCTACAGCCACATCTTGTCCCACAGGAGTTTGCAACGTAATTTAGCAACAATAAAGCAAGAAATTACAAGGAACCAGGATACATGGAAGAAGCACTAGAAAAAAAAGAAAAGAGTTGCAACAGGGCCTTTAGCTCAGTTTATGTAACTACTCTCACCCTTCCCTTCTTTCTTTCTTTCTTTCTTCTTTTTTTAAAAAGTTATGTTTTCAACTCTTACAGTTGTAAGGATAATAAAAAATATGTCAACTGAGCACATCCTGAGTGATGCCTGACTATATCTGCAGATAGCCTGTAACAACATTCTAAAAAAGAGATTCTTAGCTTCAGATGCTGGGGTCACAACTGTTGGGGGAGAGGGTCACAAGGAAGTTTCAAGAGAAGCAATCACACCACTCTTTCTTGTTGCTTAATGGGAAGGTAATAATGAATGTAATGAGATTTATTCACAATATTTATTTGTTTCATGTCTTTTAAAAAGAAAAGTATAAATGTTATTTCTCTCTTCACTTCACCTTCTCCTCCTCCATTTTTCATCCCTCAAGAACAAAAGCATTGACTTTCTGAACCACTGCTTTACTGTATGTCAAACAACCCCATAGATAGCACCCAATCACAGTAAGGTGCTTGTCCCTCTTCCTCCACCTCTTAAAAGTACATACAAAAAGAAATTATGCAATAGGTAAAATGTATTCCTGAGCCTGCTTGTGCTTAGCATATGATCTAAAACTAAGGACTAGTGGGTTCATTGATTTTATCACAGCAACAGGCATAACTCTTTTTAATATAAATGAATCCATTTTTGAAAACTAATTATACTCACATAATTCTTTAGACATGAAGAAGTTACTCATCCTGTGCAGTAACGACTGTTCTTTGAGGTGTGTCCCCCCGTTGGTGCTCCACTCTAGGTGTTAGGCTCATCCTGGCACCGCAGGTCGGAAATTCATCAGCCGTGGTTCAGCTGGACCACACATGCGCGGAGCGTTGCATGCCCTTCGTGCTGTTTCTGAGTCTGTGTGCGGTCCGGCTCCCGCCAGTTCCTCCTAATCGGATCACCCTGAAAGACGTAAAGAACAGACTCCGAAGCGGGAAGGAGGGCAGGTCGTGGAGCACCCATGGGGGGAGGGGGAACACCTCGAAGAACAGTTGTTACTGCACAAGGTGAGTAACTTCCTCTTTAGGTAGTGTCCCCATGGGTGCTCTACTTTAGGTGAGTACAGAGCAGCCACCTGGTCTACGGCGGTGGATTGGAGCTAAGACGTCTATGCTGAGGAGAGCACTGCAGGGGCCAGTGCTGAATCTCAAATGATAACATCAATCACATAATGTTTCACAAATGCTATGTCCGAAGACCAGGTTGCCGTGCGGTGGGTATCTTGCAGTGGGACGCCTTCGGAGAAGGCCATCGATGCGGCCGTCACCCTAGTGGAGTGAGTTTTCGTCGAGGTAGGTATTGGTTTATTGCGTATTAAATAACATCATGCGTTGCATTTAAAAATTAGTTTAGAGATACGTCCCTTGGTTCGTCTGTCTGTGCATAGTAGCAGACATTGTGACTGTCAGAAGGGGAGTGTTCTCTCAAGTAGAAAGCCAACACTCTACAAATGTCTAAAGTATGTAACTGGGCTTCATGGCCGGAAGTATATGGTTTGGGATAGAAGGTTGGAAGTAACATGGGCTCGCTGACATGGAATTCCGATCTCCCTTTTGGTAAGAACTTAGGGTGGAATCGTAATACTACGATTATTACTCCCTGATTGGTAAACAAAGTGTAAGGTGGGGGCAGCCGAGAGAGTGGCCAGCTCACCCACTCGCCATGCTGAAGTAATAGCTAGAAGAAAGACGACTTTCATCGTGAGTGTGGCCATGTCACAGGTGGCTAGGGGTTCAAACGGTGGGTTTGTTACAGTGTCCAAAACCAACTGCAAGTCCCACAGCACAGGAGTTTTTCTGTGCAGAGGGTATAGATTCGCAAGGCCTTTTAAGAATTGTTTGGTCATGGGGTAAGTGAATATTGAACAACCTTCTATAGGTTGTCTGAAGGCAGAGATCACCGAGAGATGAACCCTGATGAAAGATAACGCCAGTCCCGACTGCTAGAGGAGCAGTACATAGTCCAGGATATGATGGATAGGGATGGACTATTGGCCGTGCACCAAGAATAAAAGCGACGCCACTTATAAAGGTAAGTCGTTCGTGTGGATTCGCATCTACTGTGCATTAACATATTTCACCTCTTGAGATGACTTCCACTCAGTGGAACAAGCTAGGAGCCACACTGATAGGTGTAGTCGATCAATTTGGGGGTGTATCATGGAGCGTCCTCATTGCATCAGCAGGTTGGGTCGTTCTGGCAAGTGGTATGGAGGCTGTAGGGACATTTGTGTAAGAAGTTGAAGCCAAGTCTGCCTGGGCCAAAATGGGGCTATAAGTATGACTGTGGCCCTGTCCATGGCTATCTTCTCCAGTACTTTTGGAAGAAGTGGAATTGGCAGAAAGGCGTAGAGTAGGCAGCGACTCCAATCCAGTAGGAATGTGTCCCCAAGGGACTTCGGTCCCAGTCCTGCTCTGGAGCAGTATTTCAGACACTTTGCATTGAGGTGTGTTGCGAAAAAGTCTATAGTGAGGTACCCCCATCATTGGAAAAGAAAGAGCGTTACGTCGCAGCTGAGCTCCCACTCTTGCTGGGAAAAGAAGTGCCGGCTAAGGGTGTCGGCGATGGTATTGTCCTTCCCTGGTAAGTATGTATTGATGATGCTGATGCCTTGGCGAACATACCAGTTCCACAGCCGTGTGGCTTCTGCACAAAGGGATTTCAACCTGGCTCCACCTTGACAGTTGATATAGTAAACTGGTCGTGTTGTCGGTAAGGAGTTGGATCGTATGGCTGCAAACTGTGGGTAAGACTGCTTTGCAGGCATTGAACACTGCCCTGAGCTCCAGAAGATTGATATGCTGAAGCGCTTCTGTCGCGGTCCATTGTCCTTGTGCATGTTCTCCTGCGCAATGAACTCCCCACCCCAAAAGACACGTCTGTCATAATTTGTATGGTCGGTTGTGGACAGTGGAAGAGAATGCCCGTAAGCATGTTGGTGGAGGAAGTCCACCGTGCCAGGGAGTGTCGCACGATCAGGAGCACCGTCACTAGCCTGTGAACAACCTGATTGCCCAGGAGGTAGTTTGAAGCTACCCAGTGCTGTAGGCATCTGAGATGGAGCCTCGCATCTTCTACCACGTAAGTTGTGGCCACCATCTGCCCCATGAGTTGCAAGCAGATGAGTATGGAGACTGTGGGGCTGATAGAGATCGTAAGAATGAGGTCTTGTATCTTGTGAAATCTGGCCACAGGAAGATAGGCCTTGGCTGTAGTAGAGTCAAGTCATGCCCCAATGAACTCGAGACACCTTTGGGGCGTGAAAGAGGACTTCTGGATATTGACTACGAGGTCTAGGGCTGCGAATAAGTCCCTTGTGATGTTGGTGGCCCTTAATGCCTGGCTGTAATTGGGTACCTTGGGTACAATCGTCCAAGTATGGAAATATCATGATACCGTGATGATGCAGATATGTGGCGACTACCGATAGTGTCTTGGAGAAGACCCTGGGTGCAGATGATAGGCCGAACGGAAGGACTCTGTATTGGAAGTACTGTGTGGCTATGACAAATCTGAGGAAGCGTTTGTGCGCAGGATGTATCGTCATGTGGAAATAAGCATCCTGTAAATGGAGAGATGTAAACCAATCTCCCATATTCAGGGCTGGAATGATGGAAGCTATTGTCACCATCTTGAACCTGTGTGTCCATAGATATCGATTGAGCTGTCGAAGGTCCAGGATCAGTCTACATCCCCTGATTTTTTCCTCAGTGAGAAAGTACGGAGAATAAAACCCTTTGCCTTGAAATTGTTCGGGCACTTTCTCCACTGCCCTGATGTTTATGGGATGTAGAGCCTCCTGCATTAGGAGAGCATTGTGAGATGGATCCCTGAAGAGGGATGGGAGTGAGCGAGAAGTAGGGGGAAGAGAAAGAAGCAGTATGGAGGAGCCTGACGTTATTAGCTCTTGGACGCAACCATCAGTGCTGATGGTGAACCACCTTTGTTGAAACGGTCATAAACGATGGTGAAAAAGCTTCTGCAATTCTGGTT
The DNA here is from genome assembly GCF_052426305.1 of Pelodiscus sinensis. Classification (NCBI taxonomy): domain Eukaryota; kingdom Metazoa; phylum Chordata; order Testudines; family Trionychidae; genus Pelodiscus; species Pelodiscus sinensis. The sequence goes on along the minus strand of NC_143052.1, from coordinate 30,217,414 downwards.
CAGATTTTAGGAGAATGGTCTTCAGCCCCTTGACCATACCATCAAACTGGCTGCCTGTTGTTGTGAGGGTGAGGCGCCCTACTCATCTGCAGACGTCGTTTCTGCTGGCACGGTTTCCCCATTGTTGGGGCTCATATTGCCTGTATCTAGCTATGGTGTATGAAAACGGTCATTGCCTGTAATAAGGCGTATAGCGTTTACGGTGGTATGTTGGTGTGTACATACCGAGCGTCCTCAGAGTTGTCCTGGAGTCCTTGCCTGAGTGTAGGACTTGGTCGGTATTCTCAGCCAACAGACTCTGTCAAATGGCAAGTCCTCTACTTTTGCCTGCAGTTCTCTAGGCACCGACGCCATCTGGAGCCAGATGATCTTCGCTTTACCACAGATGTTGCTGTGGTGTGAGCTGCTGTGTCAGCGATGTCTAATGATATTTGTAAAGCAGCCTCTGAGGCAGTATAGCCCTCATGAACCACTGATTTTAATATTTGACATTTGTCCCCTGGCAGGTGTTCTAGCAGCGTCACCAACTTTGAATAATTATCAAAGTTGTGATTGGAAAGGAGAGCAGCATAATTTGCCATCCACAAAGTCAGTGTAGCAGAAGAGTAAACCATCCTTCCGAAGAGGTCTAAACGTTTCGCATCTTTATCAGAGGAAGCATTTTTGTACTGTGGGGTTTTAGCTCTTTGTTGGGCAGCGTCGACCACCAACGAATTCGGTTGAGTGTGTGTGAATAAAAATTCCTTCCCTTTAGAGGGAACAAATTATTTCTTGTCCACCCTCTTATGTGTTTCTTGGGAGGTAGCTGCTGTCTGACAAATGTCATTTGCAATTTCCAGAATTTCATCATCTATCGGCAACGCCATTCTATTCTTCTGTGACAGTTGAAGATTCTTCAGAAGCCGGTGTTGCTTCTGTTGTACTTTGCCCAGTTGTACCTCTTGTGACTCCACTACCCTTTTAAAGAGGTCATGAAATTGCCTAATATCATATATCGGGGAAGAATCCCCAGGGAAGACTGCATCATCCAAGGAGGAAGAAGACTGGTCAGTCAGAGACTCCGCCTGAACTTGGGTGTGCTCTGAAGTAGATGTCTGTTGCACCTCCAGTTGACGTACTGGAGCAGGTGCATCTCCTGAGGGAGTTGGCAGTCTTGTAGATGGTTGAGGCGGTGTTGGTAATCTGACACTGCTATGTAAACGTATTACGAGATGTGTCTTGCGCAAATGCAGGAACCAAATATGTGGGGGACACTGGTGTCTGCGGTGCTAGTGCATCGCGTGAGGCCGATGCCGTCTGAGTCTGTGCCGTTCGGCTCGGTGCCAGTGGACTTGGTGCCAAGCTCGAGGTGTCTGAAGGGCTCATGGGCGGTGCTGTGGGTGGTGCCTGAGCACTCGGTGCTGACGGACTCAGAGTTGATCTTATCAGTGTTGGTGTCGGTGCCGTAACCGATACCGGCGCCTGGTGTACCCTTGGTGCCGACCTCACCAGTGCCATCGAGCTTTGCTTTCTCGGCGTGGGTGCTGAGTCAGCTCTTGAGACTGTGACCAATGCCGATTCCCTATGTAAGGTTGGACTCGGCTCTAAGATGATACAGCTTGTCTTATGCTTATGAGCGTGGCAGCTGACAGATGATCCAGACGTCCCCGGCTTATCACCTGCACTTACACGAGCAGAGGAAATGACTTATCGCTTGCTGATGTCCTTCCTGGGGCACCGGAGGTCTGGAGGGCTCGCTTTCAGTGGGCTGTAGTGCCTAACTGAACAGGAGCATTTTCAAGCGCATTGCACGGTCGTGTCTCGCACGTGCCATTAGTTTTGAACAGTGCGAGCATTTCTGAAAGATATGTCCCTCGCCCAGGCACTTAATACAGCTCGCATGTCCGTCTCATGCCAGCATTTCATCACGGCATGTGGCACAGTTTTTGAAACCGGCAGATCCCGGAATTTCGACTAAGTTAACTAAAACTGAAACTTGAATCTAATGCTATACATAACTATATATTAACTAATTAGAAGAAACAACAAGAAATTTTTTATAATCGAACTATAAGAGTAACAGTAAGGTAACGACTAAAATTATGACTAAAGACTAACTTTGAACTAATTATTTACAGATTTAAAGATAATTCTAGTGAGACTGAGAAGGAGTTCATTCTGCCTGCGACCGTGAACGGTTAGAAGGAACTGGCGGGAGCCGGACCATGCGCAGACTCAAACGGTGCGAAGGGCACACTGCGATGACGACGCACATGAGCAGTCCGGCTGAACTACAGCTGATGAATCTCAGACCTGCGGCGCCAGGACGAGCCCAACGCCTAGAGTGGAGCACCCACGGGGACACTACCTGAAGAAGAATAAGTTACATACCTCAATACAATTCTATGACAGATGGTACCAGAGATTAACTTTAAGAGAAATACAAGCTTTTTAATTTTATTTTTTACAATTTTTAGTTTTAACTATATAACCTAACAGTATTAGATCTGAACTATGGTTTTCCAAAAGACAGTAAATATACTACTGCAGCAGGACTAAAAGATTGCCTGTATCAATATTATATATGGTATTGCATCAAAACTCAGATAAGGTGCCAAATGTAACACACTATCCCATTAATATTTTGAAAATCAAACAACATGGTTCCTTCTGTTAATACATGTTGGGCTACCATAGTACAGAATCTAGTATGTTGCAGAATATTTTTTTTATAAATGCTGTCCCAGCAATAGCAAAACCTATTCACCCTAATATGTGGAAAAAAAACACATTTTTCAAAAAATTACCGCTGTCTGATTGAAAGGACCATTGCATTAACAAGGAAAGGGGGGAGGACAAATTGTTGTCACCTGGATCTGCAGATGGGAGAGTCACAAGACACCGGTCACTGTTCAATGGGTTTGGAGAACTAAGGAAGCTTAATGGTAATACAGACAAAGTTGGCAGGCTCAAAGTTTCTCATATTTTTTTTAAATCTGTTTGTGAACTGAATACAGTTCTTGCAGGCTTTTCCTTTTTAAAAAAAAGTCAGACAGAAAAATGTATAAATACTTTGTTTTCTTAAAACAAAGTAATCCACAACTATAATCATTTCAACAGCCTAAAAATTCAACAATGAAAGTATGCATAATGGTAAAGAACTACTATGGGGGCAAACACAGTAATTCCTCTCTCCTCCCTACCATCCGCAAATTGCCCATAAAAATGGCCATACTTGGTCAGATCAAAGGTCCATTTAGCCTAGTATCCTGTCTTCCGACAATGGCCAATGCTAGGTGCTCACAGAGGGAGTGAATAGAACAGGTAATCATCGTGATCCCAGCCTTGTCGCCTATTCCCTGCTTCAGAAAAACGGAGGCTAGAGACACCGTTGCTACTCATCCTGGCTAATAGCTATTGATGGACCTATCCTCCAAGAATTGATGCAGCTCTCTTTGAACCCTGTTAAATCCTGGCCCCCATAACATCCTCTGGCAAGGAGTTCCACAGGTTCACTGTGTGTTGCGTGAAATACTTCCGTATGTTTGTTTGTTTTAAATCTGCTACCTATTAATTTCATTTGGTGACCCCTGGTTCTTATGTGATGGGAACGAGTATATAATTTTCCTTATTTACTTTCTCCAAACCGGTCATGATTTTATAGACTGTGGAGGGAAATCCTTCACCTCAATCCACGTGCAGGCTGTGACATGGCTGTATAACTTCGTCACTTCCAAAACTCAAGCTCATGTTTGGACTAAGGGATGTAATAGTGTAGTCAATTAACCAATAGGCAAAAGCTAATAAGTTAATGCTATAGACTACACACATTTCCCTCCCTCCTCTTCCCCACTGCTTCACCAGTAAATTGTTTTTAACAGGATGGCCAGTGGGGATGTTAAATTTAGAATAACTGGCTAATCAAAGAATCAATCAATTAGCATCAACTATTCAGTTAGTCGATAAGCCTCTGCAGAGCTGTTGCTACACTTCAAAGGCAAAAGTACTGCGAAGAGCACAGAGCCAGTGGGGAACTCAAGTAGTCCCCACTGGCCCTGTGCTCCCTGTGGCGATTAAAGAAGGCAGCATCTCATGGAGCCCAGGATCAGCTGGGAATTCAGAATCCCCAGCTGGCTCCATGCGGTGCTGCTGCTTTGAAATGTCGTGGGGAGCCCGGTGTCAGGCTTCACATGGCATTTCAAAATGGTACCACATGGCTACCACTGGCTGCTGGCCCCACCCCCAGGGACTATAGAATAGTCGAGTTACCAATAAAAATTCTTGAGGTTACTCAACTATTCAATTAACCGATATTAACATCCCTACTTTGGACTAGAAAAGAGGTGTTTTTAAAACATATCAGCTGGTTATGATTAACCCTCAGCTTCTCCTGGGGATGACCATCACCCCAGATAACATTTAGAAAAGTGATGAGCTCTGTCTAAACCAGGTGCAAAGTCCTATTGAAAACTGTTGTCAGCTGAAATGTGTTAGCTGGTTGTGGTTAGTCCTACAGGTGCACCTCTAAAATCCTGGATTTCTGGTCCAACAACATCACTGGACCAGCATGACCATGGATGTTTCAGGATCAGAGAGTACTGACATGCTGCAGGAGGGTGGGAGCCCGGGAGCTGGAGCGAAGCTCAGCTGGGCTGCAAGGGGGGAGCCAGAAAGCATGGTGGAAGGGGTTTTTTTGGGGGATGGGGAGAGAACAGTAGCAAGGGGCCAGAAATGTCCCAAGTGTGTCGGACCAGGGAGGTCCAACCTGTAGTGTGAGAACATGACTTATTTTTCTAGGCTAAACATGACTTTAGTGGATGGTGTTTATATCCACATGGACCTACAACCACAAGCTGTATCTCCGCCCTGCTCTTTGACTCTTCACCAGCAGCCCTAATCATGTTACAGCAGAAAGGGCCATCACAGAGCAATCTTTGCAGTACAGAGGGCTTTGCGCACTACGAATGGCCTTTCTATGGACTACACCTGTTCACACCACCCACGTAGAACTGCAGCAGCTTGGCAGCATTTACAGCCTTGTGAGATGGCAAACTGGGTCAGCCTTTGACCCTCAGTAGGGAAACATTTCAGATACAAAATTTTAAATAGATTACAGAACTTGTTAAAAACAATAATTCTGAAAAAATCTGCATGCCCTTTTAAAAACCCATAGGCTAACACATAAACCTCTTTTAGAAAACAGTATTTAAAAAGCCCTGCCCGCACCCATTACCAAACTCCTTCACATGTTGAAAAGCCCCTTCTAAAGACCTACATTTACACAGTATTCCCTTGTTTAATGCTATCACCATAGCAACCTGCTTGAATGCTAAGGCCCCACTTCTGCCTTCAGTCACACAATGACTTCAAAAGGGTTTCACTGGTGTAACTGGAAGTAGAGGCCCTAAAAAAAATCTGACAGCTTTTATAAAAACAAAAAGTTTAGAGAAATTTTAAAGTCTCAGAAGGGTAAACAGTGTGAGTCTGTAACTTTAAAAGACAATGAATAGTCCTGTAGAACCTTAGAAACTAACATATATATATTATCATAAGCTTTTGTGGGCAAAACCCACTTCTTCGGAGGAGATGATTTTAGAAGTTTTAATCAGCCACAAACAGAAGTTACTATTCAACTATTCAATAATTTGCAGGGGGTGAGCAAAAAATCAAAAACATGAAGTGAAGTGGATGGTATGCTAGCAAGACGTATTAGGAGCAATAAATAAAAAATGCTAATACAGGCAGTCCCCAGGTTACATGGATCCGACTTACATCGGATCCCTACTTACAAATGGGGTGAGGCAACCCCGCACTAGCTGCTTCCCCCCAGCAGACCAGGGAGATACGAAGCTAGAGCCACCCCCAGCAGACCAGGGAGACGTGGAGAGGCTTTTCTCAGCAGACACCTCAGCTTGAGAATAAAGGACTGAGGGAAGTGAGGTGTGGGAGAATAAAACTGAGCTCTGGAGAAACGTTTGGCTAGAGTTTCCCCTACAATATGTACCAGTTCCGACTTACATACAAATTCAACTTAAGAACAAACCTACAGTCCCTATCTTGTACGTAACCCGGGGACTGCCTGTACAGGTTGGACCTCCCTGGTCTTGTATCCTTGGGACCTGACCAGTCCCGAATGAGGGAATTTGCCAGACCAAGGCAGGTCCCCTGCTGCTAGCTTTCTAGTCTGCTGCTGGCTCCGCTTTTGGCTCTGGCTGGTCACCATGCTAATGGCCCCATACAGGCTGCCTACCGGTAGAGCTCCTCTGCCATCCCATCCCATCCCCTTCCCTTCCCCCCCACCCCCACCTGCCAGGCTGGCACAGTCTGGTCCCCCTGCCAAACTGTCATGGCCCTAGATCCGGCTCTACCAGGCTGCTGCATGGCTCCAGCTTTGGCTCCAGCTCAACAGCGTGTGGCCCCCTGCCAGGCTGCTGGGTGACCCTGGCTTCCCAGTTCACACAGCCCCCATGCCAGGCTGCCACGTGACCACATCTCCCCTGCTGGGCTGCCACTCAACCCCAGCCCCAGCTCCAGCTCTTCTGCCACCCCCTTCACTAGGCTGCTGCTAGCCCCACTGGGCTCCCAAGGGCTCCCAGCAGCCAGCGCTCCTGCTGTCTGACTCCCAGCCACTGAGGCTCTCCGGCCTGGGAACATCCGTGGTCCTGCTGGACCAGAGAGTCCCAAATTAGGGGGATTAACCTGTACTCGTCAAAATAAAAATACATAGAGAACAGTGTTAAGGAAGGATGAGCTATTCAAAGGAACTTGGGTCATGAAACTCCCCTTATCTTCCATGGGAACTTTAAAACCTCACCCCTAAAGTAACATACAATTCAAGAGAAATGAAGGAACTGACACTACTAAATGGGCAAATTAAATAAAAAATTAGATTCAACTTTTTTTTTCCTTTTACGATTTCTGAAGCTACAGTCAAACTATTATTTCCTGTCCTTCAGTTAATGAACGGGCTCATGTTCATTTCACAGCAGTGGAGAAAAGTAAGTTTATTTCCTAGAAAGCATGACCATAGATTTCAGTATGCCCCCAAGAAATGATTACTTTCAACTTTCATAGGGTAAAGAAAGATTCTGCAACATTTGATGCAGATGGTATTGTGCGTTTGTGGACTAAAATGTTGCTCTTGGATGCAAAAAAAAAAAAGCAATTAAATACGCTCTCTTGAAAGTGGAGAAACACAGGAGAGCTAATAGGAAAGAAAAAATGATCTGAGAGGTTGCATTTTCTTCTTATGCATTTTTTTTAACCTCCCACACCTCCCTCAAGTATTTCTTGCCAAAACTTGACATTGGTGAGTGTATTTCTGTCTTTAGGTGTAAGTACAGTGGCTGCTACTGGGGACCAGGTTAGCTGCCGACAGAGGCTGCTCCATGGAAGGCGGAGCTGCCTCTGTCTGGAAGAGCTCAGACCCCTCGCGGACAGGGACTGCTACCACCCCGTGTTGCTGCCTCTGTACTGCAGGATGGCAGCACAGGGAGCCAGTATTTAAACTGGCTCCACTGACAGACCAGCTCCCTCCTGACACCCCATGCTGCTGCATCTGATACAGACACAGCAGTGTGCGGTGGCAGGGGGCTCCCCGGGAGTGGTGTTGGAGTGCACTGGCTGCCGGCTTCACCCCCAGAGACTACAGTTGAGTAACTAATAAGAACTCATGTGGTTACTCAACTATTCAATTGCCCAATATTGAGTGTACTCAGCTAAAAGGAACCCAGAGCTGGCCTGTGTCAGCCATCTTGGGATTGGACTGTTTCTTTGTTATGCAGATTTCCAGCTTGAGCTGGAGCATGAGACTTGGGACCTTCCCACCCTGCAGGGTTGTCAAGAGTCACTTATTCTTTGCTGTGTGGACATATCCAAAGGGAATTAATTCTCTCTTCTCTATGAACAACTGTCTTCTTAGTAGGAAATGCAGAGAAGAGAGGCTAAGAGCAACTCCAGAGGAAATGAAGGAAAACAGCTCCCAGTAAACCCCACAGATACTAAAGACAGATAGACCAGGTGGAAGAGGGGAAAAAAGGTGAGTGCGATGGACTTGGGTGATGAAATCAAGCATGGTGAAGATAACTGGATGTGCGCTGAAGGGAGAAGAAAAAAGATATTGGAGAAAAATGATGGCAATAGGAAAAGAAAATGGTAGGAAACAGCATTAAAAGTGTTGGCAAATCCTCTGCACAGAAATATAGGGAGGAAATGCTCCTCTCTAAAAGAAGAGATAAGTCCTCTGGAAAAGTAGAACAGTACTTTGTTGCAAAATGCATGTTGAAGATATTTAACTTTAAAAAAAGATATCAAATACCAGCTAAAGTCTTGAGTAACAGTGTTAATCAATCTACTACATATTTGAGAGAGTTCGTCTGCAAGTGACTCTGTCAGTTCGTTCAAGAACTCCTCTTAAACTGTAAGAGCTAGGACCAAACTTGATAGACAGCTTCCTCTTATAACTTAAGCAAGGTAAGGGTTTGGTTGTGCCTGGAAAATGGAATGTGCCCAAAATGGGACTGCTTATCAGAAAGAGAGATAAAATCACAAGGCAGTTGAAAGGAGCTGGTTAGAAGCGCACCACTCCCCTTCCCTAACGGGGACTGCCCCAGGCCCGAGCCTCCCACTACCCAAGTGCCCTTTAGGGAGGCCAGGGGGGTTATAAAGCTCCCACCATTCATACAGAAACATGTTTACTGTACTCCTTCCTCACTCTGGCTGGGGAGTGCAGAAGGTAGATGAACCTGGACCTGTTTCAGCGAGGGGACATGCACCCCATCCCTGGCTGTGCCTGCTGGAGCTGCAGCGGCCATGAAAAGGTGCTTCTCACCTGGCCCCAACCTGCTGCAATGGGATGGGATAGTTCTCTCACAGCAGGGCAGCCTGCATACTGAACCCCTTGCCCACAGCCCATTGATTTAAATGAAGAAAACCAAGAGTTTATAAGAGTTAATGATCCAAGCAATGTTGGGTAAACTTTCTAGTAACTCATAAATGTTCAAAAAATGCAAATTATCTAAATCAACGTTTCCCAAAGTGTGGTCCGCAGCCCAGTACTGGTCCTTAGAAAAAAAATGCTGGTCCTTAGAAAAATTATTGCACACGATCCTATTAATTTGTGTGATGGGGTAGCACCACCCCACACTGCCGAGCACAGCGGCATGGCCCTCTTGGAGAGAGCCCGCCTCCACGGGCATGCAGAACACCAGATGCAGAACACCTGGTGCCAGACGCACCAAGGGGAACCGGACACGGCCGATAAAGCAGACAGGATTGGGGCCAGGAGCGGGGGTGGAACAATCTGCTGGACAGGTGGGGCCAACAACACAATTTATTTGCATATTCATAATTTGTTTAATGAATATGCAAATAAATGTTACCGGTCCTCCAAAAGCTTGTGAATGGGTTTACTGGTCTCCAGTAATAAAAAGATTGGGAACCACTGATCTAAATTTATCTATTTGTCCACTCTTAGCCTGCTAGGTTTGAGCAGCATTTCTGAAACTGAATAAAACTAGGTACCATGTTTGGTACTAATTGTCACACAATATTTAGTTATGTCACTTTGATTAGATGACACTGGCACTCAGAGCAAAAAAGGAAAATTAAGTTTTGGCTTCAATGCATGCTGTCAATAATTTGTAAAATAAATCTGAGTTCCTCTTTCTTAGAGAAATCCATATTAGGCAAATCTTTCTTCCAACACTAAAACATTTTTATGAATTTCATGGCTTACTCTGCATAGACAATAGCACAGATTAATTTTCTTACATACTAAGGGCATTCAAAACTGTACTATGTACTACAATAGTTCCACAGTAACAAAAAGGTAGTTTTTACTTTAAAAATCGTCATATGATCATTATAATGGGTACTTTCTGATTTTTAACTGAAAACAAGCATGCCTGACAATTGTATACAGTAATGATCACAAAGACTAAAAGCAAAGCTCTTTGTGAAAATTGCATATAATCATCAAAATTGTAAATCAGTCTCTTTCAGTGGATGCTAACAATAGTGAAAGAATTTTTGTGGATTGCAGAGTTTAGCATTAATTACAAGATTATCTGCCAAAATACTTGCCAATCTCCTGCTTCACGAAACTGGAATATCTGGTACATCATTCACTACTCAATTATTATGCAAAAACTCTGAAGCAATTAGTGTGCAAGAGGATAGCTTAAGGGTTGTGATAATTAGAAAGAAAGGATCATTTTCCTTCAAACTACAGCATGTTATATCTCAATGTATGTCGTCAGTAGTCTGGAAAAAATGTCCTAAACACTTTACATTACATCCAAAGATTATAGAAAAAAGGTGGGCATGTTCTTTTCTGCAACAGCTCCAATGCAGATGTACCCTTTAAAGACCTTACCCATTTATGAATATAAACGGTACTATCTCGTTCCATTTATGAATATAAACGGTATATGACATACCAAAGAGTCAAGGAAACATTCATAAAACTAATTCAGGCTTCAACTCTACAATTTGCTGCAGCAATGCAGATCTTCCTTGAAGTCAGCTGAAACACACTGAAGACATGCTGCCCCTGTAAATTTGAGCAAGTACTGTCATTAGCTGAAACACTCCTTTATCAAAACGCTGGAAATAGAACTTAATGAGCTCCATTAATGGATAGTGAACTGTGGGATCATTGGCATTGTAGCTATTTTCAAAAAAATGGGATCAAAAACACTTTTCTTAGAAATCTTAAGAACACAGAGAAAAATCTGGTGCATGAAGAGTTAATTCTCAAAGGGAGGCATGGATAAAAGGAAGATGGGTGTAATCACTCATTATCAAACTGTACTGAGATTTGGGGATTAAGATGTTTGCTGATTATATTATGAGAATATACATTGCAGTATTTAAAGTCTGTCTGAAAGCCACAAGAGTCTTTAATTCAATTGCCTATTTATAATTCATTTTTACTAGCCTATTCTACACACATTTTTCTATCCTATTTTTCAAATATCCGCAAAACAAACCTATTGGTATAAGAGTCTTTATTTAGCACCTGGCAACAAAAACTATTTATTAAAAAAGTGCTATCCTGCAGTACAAATACTTCCTGAAAACAAAACATGAAAGACTTTCTTTTAAAAGGTGAAGCAGTTGTTTACTTACATCTCCGAATTACTTTTGTTTATAGAAACATCCTGATTACAGAATGGACTTTTTCTTTTAGTGTTTTTCAAGCAAAACATTGTTTGTCATTTTAACAAATTTGCTCAAATTAACAGGAAGAAATTTTTAACAGAAAATGCTATCGTAACTCAAATATTGATTTTAAGACTATGGTGGTTGGAACCCAAGTTGGTCATGGCCCCATTTTTAAGAGGGTTGCCAGTGTTGGCATTAGAATTTCTGGAGTCAGGTGCTAAAGTCTTAGCCACAACTATCCAGGACTAAAACCAAAGCCTAAGGGATCAGGGCTAGGCAGCAGGCTTAGGCTTCTAGCTTCAGCCCTGGGTGGCAGGGCTCAGGTTACAGTCCCCTCCTCAGCTCTCTGCCCTTGGTTGAAGCCCTGGATCCTCAGCACTATACCCCACCTTCCCCAAGGATGGCAGGGTTTAGGCCCCTTTCCCACAATGATGTAGTAATTTTTGTCTTCAAATTGCAGTGCTATAAAGTTTGAGAAACACTGGTACAGCACAGCATTCATCACCTCTCATTGTTTATGGGCATTGACTCTGCATTGAATAATAGATGACTCTGCATTGAATAAGAGAGTCATCCAGAGGCCCCTCATATGCATATCTACAATCAACAGCTAGCAACAGTGCTGTTGGGATAGTTAGGATCCAGCCTTTGCATCTTACGATTAGGCTCCTGATCATTAATGAATGAATTAATGAAAGTTAGGTGCATAGTAGGAGATCTGAGTATCCCCCAGTGATGGAATTTGAACTTTTAAAGTTGTATACGTTATACTACAGCTCTAGCATAATACAGCATGAAGAATTCATTTCATCATTCAGTATAATTATTTCATAGGATTGAAACCCAATTGACAGTTTACATACTCCCAAACAAAAAGGGCACTTTTTACAAGACTGTGTAAAGATATCTCAAGGCAACTTAAAAATTTATTGAAGCATTGTGAAACCTTTTGAAGTAACATAACTACATAAACTTCAAGATGTTCAGAAATCTTTCCAGGATTGATGCTTTTGCCATCCTAAAATATTACAGTTTTTAGAGTCCAATCCTGCACACAATGCTGATGCAAATAACAGCACTGAAGTCAGAGAGATAATATTAGTAAGAACCACACATAACTAAGGATTTGCAGGATTATTAGATTCATGGTTTGTGTGCAGATGTTTAAATCATACTGAATTAGTAAATGGTCTCACATTTTGTGAGACTCTAAATTTTCAACTATTCCTGGGAAACACTCAGTAAGAGATTGCTAAAGCCAATCCACTAAGCTGATACTTGTTTCAGGGTAAAAACTTCATTAATTTTTCAGGTAGTACAGTGATGTTGCAAGTTTCCATCACTAGAATCCTCTTGTCTTTTACTCCCAGCTCCTGTGTGACTAATGTATCCAGCCCAGTATATTCACAACACTGCCTGCATGTATTATGACAATGCATTCACTGGAAAGTAGTTCAGACAGTACATGCAGTAGGATTATTGGAAAATATAGATTTGTTCTTGTATTTGTACAGTAACCCTGCTTAACATTCGTTCACTCCCTCCACCGAGATCTCAGGTCCTGCCCGCAGCGGGCCGGGGTTTTCGCCAGTGCACTCATTCACTCCGACGGAAGGTCAGGTCACAGCAGCAGTAGAAAGTCGCACGTTTCCCAACCCGAGCCCCGCGGGTCATGAAGCAATACGGCGATTAAACGCGTTGTATCTGCAGGAAATAACCCGCCTCCCCTGCAACACCTGCAACCAGCGCCGTGTCTCGTCAGAAACCTGCCGCTGAAGCGGGAGACCCTCGATCCCTAGGGCAGCCCCAAATTTCACAGGCCGGGGAGGGCGGGGCGGAGAGCCGAGGGGCGCCCTCTGCCCTTGGAGCGCCACCATGGGGGGGGGCGCTAACACCCCTCCCCCACAGGCCTGACCCCGGAGGCGGCGCAGCCACCTGCCCGCACCGCTCCAGGAACCAGCCCACCTGGGGACCCGCCTCATGCACCGAGCCTCCCCCCGCCCCCGGGGCTCCGAGCCCCTTCGCGCCCGGCGCCGCCTCGCCCTCACCTGACCGCCACCCGCACCGAGCTCTCGTCCTGCCCCGCCGACATGGTGCGCGCGTGCGGTGGAGCCGGGCCGGTCCCCGCCTCTCCGGGCCAGCGCCGCCTGGCTGGCGGGGCGCGGGGCTGCCGCGCTCACCTCCGCTCTCCAGCCATTTTAGGCGGAGAAGGTGGCGCCGCGGCCGCGCCGGGAGGTGCCCCCGCCCCTCAAGCGCTCTCGGTCTGGCGGGGAAGCGAGCGGCCCCCTGCTCAGACCGGCCTGGCTCCCGCCCCCACCGCACTGACAGCCGCGGCGCCAGCCAGCAGCTCCTCTCGCGGCCGCCTCAGGTTCTCCCCAGCCGCAATGCGTAACCAGGCCCCTCCTCCCGCCTGGGCTGTGCCGGGGCGGCGCCGGAGAGCGGCCCCCAGCCGGGCTCCGCTCTCCCCCCTCCTCTGGCCTCCCACCCGCCCCCAGCGCTGGTCCAGGCTTTCCCGGCGGGGGGGCAGGGGCTACAGCCGCTGCCCAGCCTGCCCTCCCGAAAGCCACTTGCAGTTGTGACTCCCAGCTGGAGTCACGCACTGGGGCAGCAGAGCAAGCGGGGTTTGTATTGCCGAGCGCCGCTTGTGCTGCATGGTCATTATGCCATCACCTGCAGGGCGCCGCACATCTCCCCAGTTCTCTTGGTCATAGTCTGCTAAAGCTGGATGGAACCTGCACTCACGGCAGGACCAAGCACCAACTGTCCTACAAATTTGTTCCGAAGTTCCCCATCTAGGTGTCCCCTCATCCCTCGCACAGCTTTCTTAAACTGGTTTTGAAATTTGGAAACGTGGGGGCAGGATATTAATTGGGTGCAAACAGTTGCTAGGAAATCGTCAGGATTTTGCTTGAAACAATTCACACGCCTGAGCAATTCTGTCCACCAGAATAGGCTCATTTTTTGATTTTGTAATGATATGCTAGAAATCTTGCATAGCAAGTTGTGCTTTTCATTATGAAGATGCACACACCCAGGCCTCAATCTTGCACTGTGATCAGTGCAGAAAAAAAAAACTTTTCCCACGCAGATCTGATTGCAGGACTGGGACTTCAGAAATATATGAATATTTACAGAAACAAATCCTATGCCCTGAAAAGATTTCAGTCTATTAAAGCAGTACTGATTTCTTTCTCTGTGTTTAAACCAATCATTTTCATGTCCTATTGTTTCCTCCATTTAATTTAGAAACAGTGTTGACTTTGAAATGCTATTTACCTGCAAGTTGCTACACAAAATTATACTGCATTCTTTCCTTTATATTTATACCATCCATATTCTATGCAAAGAGCTCCCAGCATTTTACAAATATTAATGTTGTAAGCCACTTGATATTCCTGTATAAAAAGGATTATTGTACAGGTTGAACCACTTTTCTTCAGCACCCTCAGGACCTGACCAGAGCTGAACCAGAGAATTTTCTGTACCAACAAAGGTCAATATTGTCTAGCACCATTACCAATGTTTCCACTGCTTACTCTGCTTTTTTAGAAGACATTTAGTGGTAAATTAGAGCTAAACAACAGCACAGAATACTGAAAGCTAGGACTGGTGTCTGTAAACAAATTTTATGGGACCACAGGAAATTTGGCCACACCTATGATAACTTTGATAAGTAGACATCTGGCTAACAAAAATCTTGTTTTCATATTTATTTGAGAACACAGATTCTCTCAAAAGTAGTATGAATGTTCCGAGACCAGAGTATGCTGGATTAGACAGGATCAGCCTGTAAACAAAAATGGAGAGGCTGGGGAACTTAGAAGATAAGCCTAAAGCTACCCAAGCAATATGCAGAAGAGGCAAAAGAACCTGAATCACCCCAACCCTGTCTGTGTTTTAGCCACAAACCATTACCTAGATCTGTTGCCCTAGGGCAAGCATCTCTCTTATAACCCTTCCTTAAAATAAAAACAAGGAGCAGTACCGTGGCACCTTAGGCCATGTCTCCACTTGCCGCACTGCAGATTGATCTTCTGATGTTTGATTTAGCATTTCTAGTAAGGGCCCGTTAAATCGAATGCTGTGGAGGGCCTTAGTTGGTGCCAGTAGTCTTTTATTCACAAGGAGTAAGGGAAGCCAATGGGAGTATTTGCTCCCATCAACCATCCTTGTGAAGACTGCGCCAAGCTCAGCTTAAGGTGTGTCGACTCCAGCTACGTTATTTACGTAACTGGTGTTGCGTACCTTAAGCTGACCTTCCAGATCTAATATAAAGTTGGCCTTAGAGACTAACAAATTTATTAGGTCATGAGCTTTTGTGTGTAAAACTGACTTCATCAGATGAGTTGGAGTGGAAATTACAGAATCTGGGTATATATGAGAGCAAAAAAAGTTACCTAACTTAATTAGCTTCATTAACACTGGTCCTACAATTGACAGGCAACTTATTTTGCTTTTATATACGCTGGATTCTATAATTTCTACTCCAATTCCTTTGATGATGTGGGTTTACTCATAAAAGCTCATGACCTAATAAATTTGTTAGTCTCTTAGGCAGGGGTCTCCAAACTACGGCCCGTGGTTTTTGTCTACGGAAAAAAAATTACGGAAATTTACGTGTATCCTGCCAAGATCAGCCGCCGCTTACGTGGACGTTATGTTTTTACCGAATTAAAATAGGACTGGTGGGTTTTTACCAGTTTTTGCCCAAGGAAGACTTTCCTAATGTCAAAACTTTTGCATCAAGGTACCTTTCAACCTTTGGAACAACATACCTGTGTGAACAAACATTTTCAAGAATGAAATACGTGAAGAACAATTTGAGAACAAACTTGTCCGATGATAATCTCAGGTCACTGTTGATGTTAGGGACAACAAATCTAAAGCCAGAAATGTCTGCTATTTTGAAAGCAGGAAACAATTTCACCATTCACACTAATACAGGTGTTCATGTGTAGTGTATCAATGTGTTATTAAATAATAACTGAATAAAATAATATTAAATAAATAATTAAAAACAACATCCATGTTTTGATTGTTTTTTATTTGGACCTCAAGTGTGTAGTCGGCCCCCGAACTGCTGTTTGATAGTTAATGCGGCCCTCGGGCTGAAAAGTTTGGAGACCCCTGCTCTAAGGTACCACAGGACAACTCATTTTTACAGTTACAGACTACCCCTCTGAGACTTCCTTCCTTCAATATATGTGTAAGAAAGTGAATATTTAGAACAGGGGTGGGGAACCTTTATTGGTTCAGGGGCCGAAGACTCACAGAAAAATCAGTCAGGGGCCGCACACAAATGAGAAGCAAATAAGAAAACGACAACCCCTCACTGAGGTGATCCCAACTGAGAAGGAGAAAGACACTTCCCACATTCTCCTCCCATGCCAGAGCCTAATGGGGCCCAGCATAGTAGACTGTGTGCTTCAGCCCTGTGATGGAGCAGCAGGATGGTGGTGCAGGCTCGGAGCCTCGGAAGCCAGATCCAGGCACGATGGGGGCCTGAGGTTCCCCACCTCTGATTTCGACTGACTAGCAAAAGATATCGGAAAGTGGATTGTGTTACGCTATGGAACAGTCTCTTGAGGGAGTGGTAGAAGATACATAATTTAGGGTGTTTGAAATTAGTTCGCTCTAACCATCAGGGAAGGGACAGAACAATTAACATATCTTTAAAATATAATTATAGTCCATCCTCTTTAGGTGGCAACATCTGGTACAACCACATTAGCAGGAATAGTTTGTATGGCAATTTTCATATTTGTTTGAAAACATAGCTTCTCTCAAAACTAATGTGAATAAGTATGAAGGTCCATGTGTTTTTCTTCTGAGCCACAGATTGTGTTTTAGTGAAATGGGTATTTTATTATAAGAATGGATAAGTTTATCCATCTAGCACACCCACAAATGCTAACACTGACCAGGTTAAAGTTAGATTTGATTTCATATACTTATACAATATCAGAATCAGGACTTGCATTATTAAAGCACATTTAATCATGTAGGCCACACTACTGTAAAAACTTTAACCATGTGTATAATCCCACTCAAGTCAATGGCACCAATTCTCCATTCAGAGCTGTAGCAGCTGCAGGGGGGCTGGCTGCAGTTTACTCATACTCATAGGCGTGTGCACAGGGTGTGCTGGGTGTGCCCAGGCACACCCTAATGTCTCGGGCCAGCTAGCGGCTGCTGGAGGAGGAGAGGGATTTGTGACGGGGCACTGCAAACTCTCACTTTAAATTCCCCGTGGCCATCTACGGGGCACTGTGGGGCAGAGAGAGTGCATGCGCGGCGTGCTGAAAGGCCGGGCAACAGGTGAGAGGGGAAAAGCCCGGCCATGGCATGATGTCACAGCCCAGGACTTTCAAACCACAAGTAGCTGAGGCACAACTACAAACGCCGGCCGGCCCGAGCTATTTTTGCGCTCTGGGCCCCGCGGTAACGCCCCTTATGCACCTGGGGGCCGCTGCCCAGCCCAGCAGCACTGCGCAGCCGCCCCCCCCCTCACCTGAGGCGCCCTGGGGACACCCCCGCTTGGCCTGGCAGCATCGTGCAGCCCCCCCCCCGAGGCGCCCCAAGGATGCCCCCCCTGGCCGGGCAGCACCACGGGCGCCCCGGCTAGGGCCTGGCCGGCCTGTAGCTTGGGCCAGCTTTGACTCCAGCTCCGCGAATTGGAAGGCAGAAGCTGAAGGTAGGGAAAGGGAGGGGAGGGGGAAAATAAGAGGAAGGGGTGGAAGAGGAAGGGGCTTGTGCTGAGGGGAGGGGGGCAGGTCAGGAGAAGAAAGGGGGAGGCACCAAAGGACATGGTAGAGGAGAGACAAATGCCAGGGGGCCAAGTGGAGACAATGAGGAAAAGGGCAGGAGGGGAGGTGACAGTGGGAGGGGGGGACAGGGTGATGCTGGGAGAGGAGAGGGTAAGGGTATTGGAAGTTAGAGGGGGAAGGGGAGGTGCTGGGAGAAGGCTTGAAAGAAGGGGTGGACATGAGGAAGGCAGGGATGGAGCAAGGCATTTGTGAGGGCACAGGGGCATGAGGGGAATGGGGGTAGAGGGTGGTGAGGGAATGGGGGAGGCACCAGAAGGGTGCAGGGGTAAGGGAAGGTGCAGGTGCCAGGGGATTCTGGGGGTGAAGCAGAAGGGCAGACACCTGCAGGGGAGGGACCAGCACCAGATGAGAGAGGCAGGGCAGGTGTATAGAGGGAGGTGTTAGGAGAGGAGATGAGGAGTGGTAGCTCAAATGATCAGAGTGGGGCTACTGAAGGAGTGGACACGGGTTGGGGAGAGAAAGGCTGGTGGAGGGGGGCAGGAAGGCTGAGGGCAGTGAGAAGGGCAAGAGTCAGGACAGCAGAGAAGGGTGAGGTGTTGGGGGACAGCAGGCACCAGGGGAGCTGATGGAGCAAGGGGAGGAGGCATGGCAGCAGAGGAAGAAGAAAGAGGTTTATGAGATATTTATTAATAACTTGGGTGCCACAGTGACACATCCAAACAAGACACATGAACTCAGTATTGGTGCACAACACAAAATTCATTCTGCTCATAGGAGGAAACTCTTAGAGGGAACACTTCCCCTGACTTCTCCTCCCTCGAGTTAATGTCACACACATTGGGGTAATGCAACTGCAGTATAGTTGAATGAGGGGAGTTTGCGGGGGGCAAACTAATCCCTATTGGTAGGAGGATAGTGGGAAAAGTCCTTAGAGGGAGGGTCACATGACACCTTTTGGTCATGTGTCCATCTTGCCCGGAGAGTGTTACCTCCAGAGATGAGGCCAATGAGGGTCAGAGGTGTGGCTAATGGGGCTCAAAGTACATTTTTTAAAAATTCTTTGGGTGCACACCCTAATGAAATGTTCTGCGCACGCCTATGCTCATACTCAGCCACTAAGATCTGGGTCCTTCTCTAATTTCTGGCAGCGTTACTTCAAAATAACTCAGGTTATTTCAAAATCATAGAGCTGGAAGAGACCTCAGGAGGTTAGCAAGTCCAGCCCCCTGCCCAAAGCGGAGTGAACATCCACACAGAAAGCCTGTTATTTCAAAATTATTTCAAAATAACAGTCTTCTTATTCTGGAATAATAAACCCTCATTTCACGAGGAATAATGCCTATTTCAAAATAGGGTGCATGTGGATAGAGCTGCTGTAGTTATTTTGAAATAATCAACAGCGAAGGCTTTTCCCAGCTGCCCTAGTGACCACTCTGTCCACACCCCTCAGAACTCTGTAGTTTTGCCTTCCCCTGCAGGCTTTAAAGCTGCAACCATGGGAAAGCTTTTGCTAGACTATGCCACATAGCAGCACCCTGCTCTACCTTCCCTGCTATCATGGCAGACCCCCATGCTCCCCCATGGCTGTAAGTGAGCCAGCAGCCAGCTCTTAAGCCCCTGCCCAAAGAAAGAAGAGAAGGGCCACTTCCTGGTCTGGTGCAGAGATCCTGGATCTCATTGAGGTCTGGGAAGAGGAGGCAAACCTCCAGGATCTCCACACCAGACATAATGTGGATGTCTATGGCTGACTGGCACCAGCCTGGGCCAGAAGGTCCACATGTGCACCCAGGAGCAGGTGTGCATGAAAAATCAAAGAACTGAGGCAGGCCTACACAAAGGCCAGGGAGCATAGTTCCCACTCAGGGGTGGCACCCTAGTTGTGCCTTTCCTTGACCAGCTGCACCAGATCCTGGGAGGGGGAGGTCAGTCTCTTTCCCCTGCCCCACGACTGACTCCAGCCTGGAGACACCTGTCGTGAGCCTCCCAGAGGGTGGGGTTGTGGATGAGAAGAAGAAGACTAGCATTGACACCATGCCCACTAACCAGGAGCTCATCTTGTCCCTGGAGCCATGCCCCTGCCCCCTGGATGTCGCCCAGAGTTTGGACAAAGCCAAGGAAGGCTCATCAGATGAGTTCCATTACATTCCCTAGACACACACGGGGGGGGGGGGAAACGGGGGGAGGCAAGGGGCTGCACGCTCCTCAGCCTGGGGATCACACGGCAGCCTGTGCACATAGAGTGCTAGTCCAGAGCAGACAGCCACATGAGGCTACCACACAGAAACCTTGTGTTCCTGCTCAGAGGGTTTCTGGAGAGGCCTGCCTTACTCCTGACCCCCTGGTGGGACACCTTCCTACCACAAGCCATCACTAAGGAGGGTAGGGTCATGGACACACACAGCATAGGCTCATGTCTTCACTCTTGGGGCAGCATCTGCTCCTGGACAAGCCTGGCAAGGGGAAAGACACTGAGCCCCTGCACGGGACCCTGCCAGAGGGAGGAGGACGAGGGGACCCAAGTACCATACTCCCCAACAAGCAGCATTTGCCGCTCACACACACCACCCCCAAAACCTTCACCACCTCTCCTCTACTGGGCAGAGATAGTAATTCTCTCCCTGTAAAACCCCGCCACTGCCAAACCCGGGGGCTACGTCTAGACTACATCCCTTTTATGTAAAAGGGATGTAAATTAGACGTATCGCAATTGCTAATGAAGCGGGGATTTAAATCTCCCCCACTTCATTAGCATAAAAATGGCTGCCGCTTTTTTTCCGCATGGAGCTTTGCTTTATTTTCTGCAAGATCAGTGTCTAGACCAGCGTTTTTTTCTGACAAAGCTCCGTGCAGAAAAAAAGCAGCAGCCATTTTTATGCTAATGAAGCAGAGGAGATTTAAATCCCCGCTTCATTAGCAATTGCGATACGTCTAATTTACATCCCTTTTACGAAAAAGGGATGTAGTCTAGACGTAGCCAGTGTGTGTAGAAGAAAAGCCAGCTGCCCCGTCACCCCCCTCCCACCCACAGGCTCCTGGCCTGGCCGGCACCTTCCTATACTGCTTGACCCTGGCATATGGGAGTAGCAAGGCTCCCCTGGGACATCCATGCCCCTTCAGGATAGCACCCACTCTCTAGGCCATAGATGCCCTTGCTCAAAGCACATCGCCATTGAACTGAGACCTTCCAGTGTCACCTCAGAGATGAGGACTAGGCTTCAGGCACAGTGTCTCCTGGGATGACTGCCCTTTCACACTTTTCTTCACAGCTAGATCAGCTGTGAGTTGAGGTGCATCCACCACCTCCTGCACCATCCTACTGACCCTGCAAGAGCTGCCACCACAGACAACCCCATGAGGACCTGGAATGGGAACACAACACCTGCCTGCATGTCCTGCAGCGGCGTCTTGAATGGCAGGAGCAGAGGTGGCATGCTGACTTGGAGCTATGCCGCACCACCTGGCAGGTGCTCCCTCATCGGGTCCTCCTGTGGCTCCCCCGGGGTCGGGCAACTGGCTCAGATACTGCAGATCACCCTGCAGTCACAGCTGGTCCGGCTGGGGAGAATAAAGAGAGGTGATTCAGTCATCCCTGGAGACACTGTCTCTGAGGCCTTGCCCTCACCAGCGAGCTGAGAGCAACAGTCCCTGGGTCAGAGGATGGTGATGAGTCAGGAGAAAGGCCGTGTCTGGCCTGGAGAGCGAGCCTGGCCTCACAGGGGCCCAGCGGTCCCCGGGGCCCATTCTTTCCACCCCTTGCATAAGCTGGCAAGGGAAGTGTCTGGCCACACTGGGATCCAATGGCCAGGAGAGGGGCCTTGAGCAGCCTGGGCTTCCATTGGTGCCACACACATACCTGCACTTGGCAGAGATGTCCCCAGGAGCTGGTGGCGCCTTGAGTGTGCAGGCTTGCTCATGTGCTGTGTGCAGCACTCCTCAGTCTGTGCATGGGCAGGCGTGCACCCTTGTCCCCGCTTGTCCCCAGCCTTCTTCCAGTGGTGGCTGGTGGTGGGAGGGCGTCTCCCCCAGGGATTAGGAGCATCCCCCCCAGGGGTCAGAAGTCTGGCCTCCCCAGAACCTGTGAGCAGGAGCCCAGAGAGGTTCTGGGGCTGTCTCCTGGGGCTGCATGGTGTAGACGGGCACTGCACGTGTATCCACATGCACGGACAGCAGTGCGATGGCCAGGCCAAGAAGGCCGAGTGATGATCACACCACAGCTCCTCAGCGCCCACCAACCCCCGCCTTGTGTGTGAAAAACTAAGAGCACTCACTTGCTGATCCCTCCCTTGCCTCGGAGGATGCCTGGGAGACATTCTGGCCCTGGGGTGATAATACTGGCCATTTCCTCCTCCATCTCCTCCTCCTGGGCTGGGACCCCTGGGTGGGTGACGATGGGCGTCTCCAGCTCCAAGTCTACCATCAGGGGTGGAGAAGGGGCTGCACCACTCCCCAGAATGCCATGCAGGTCCTGATAGTAGGAGCAGGAGTAGGGTCCTGCCCCGGAGCGCGAGCTGCACTCCCTGACCCTGACATAGGCCTGCTGGAGCTCTTTTACTTTACTCCAGACCTGCTCCAGAGTTCTGTGCTGGCCTCTCATGGCCAGGCTGTCAGCCATCCAGCCATATAGATCAGCATTCCTGTGTCTGGAGTGGAGATCCTGGAGGTTCTCCTCCTTGCCCCATACCTCCAGGAGGGTGCATACCTTTTCTGGCCCCAGGCAGGCTCCTGGAAACCCTGTGCATGCTCCTGGGAGGGCCAGTGGGTTCTTGGGGGGCTTGTGGCTGGGACATTGGTGCCCAGATGTCAGGCACTGGCAGCCACACGGTGTCTTGAAGCTCCCAAGGCCGGCTTCCTGCCACAAGCCCTGTGCCCGGTGTCTGCAGCTTTAAGAGCTGCCAGGAGACAGGAACTATAGAGTTGCGATGAGTGTGGACGGAGTAGCCAATAGGGCACCTGTGTTATTTCCTGGAGACCTCTTTTTTAAAAAAAATAACTTTGTCTTTTGTGTCCACACACACCTTTTTTCAAAAAAGCTTTTTCGGAAAAAAGTCTTATTCCTCATAGAATGAGAATGAGGTTTACAACCATCAGAAAAAAATCTCCATTATTTCAACTTTCTGTTGAAATAACACAATTGCAGTGTGGACGCTAGTATTGTTTTTCTGGAATAATGGCCATTATTCCAGAAATACACTGCAGTGTAGAAGTACCCTAATATACTTGTAGAACATCTTCTTGTTACCCTTTATGCTTCTAGCTAGATTTAGCACTTTTTTGTGCCTTTGCCTTTCTAATCTTTCTAAGATACCTAGAGGGAAGCTGCAGCAAACATGCCCAGAGGCAGAAACTTTGGCTCCAAGGGAAACTTTTAACATATACATTTGAGTAATGAGTTTAGACACCTATAAGGTTTGGCAGGAATGTTGTGGATCAGAGAGGAGCCGTTGTGAAAGGAGTAAGACCCTCTACTTATGTAACTGCAGGTGGAGGGGCAAAGGGTGGTAAGAAGGAACAAGAAGCTGGCAGTGCACTCAGACAGTGGATGAGGCAAGGAGAAAAGGTGATAGAAGGGACAATGGCCAGGAGAACATTTTCTGGAGCCAGGCAGGAAGAAGGAGAGGAGGCAGCATTGGAGTGGAGTTGGGGCTGCATGTTATGTGAGGAAAGGGAAGGATATCTGTACGTACACAAAAATGTTTTACCACTTTAGCTACCAATGTAGTTAGAGCAATACAACTCCTTAGTGTGGACATAGCTGTAGCATAAGTACGTGTATGCCAATGCAGATTATTCCTTGAAATTGTACTATTACACTGGTATAATTGCATCTACACTAGGGAGGGTTATATTAGTGTAATGGATTTACAATCCCATCCCCCACCCCCTAGATTTAGTTTTTGTTACAAGCACCACCTCTGTAAAACTCTGAGACTGGGACTTTGGGCAAGAGCACCCCATTTTCTCAAGGTGGCTCCCCAGAGAATCCAAACAAGTTCATACTCCTCTGAGAGACATTCTCCCTTTAGGGAGCAATGCAAGCAGAAAGTCTTTGTATTAGAGGGCAGATTTTGAAACATTAGGCACCGTAGTTAGAATGGTACAGCAAAGGTTAAGTCAGAGACCGTGGTAACAATCTTCTGCCCCACTCTCCTATAGCCTGCTGGGATTTCTCTCATCTCCTCTGTCTGTCTGCCTGCGATAGGCAGCAATACACTTAAAAATCCAGTCTCTTCACACCTGGTCCCTTTGTCCCTGTGACAGGGCGCTTGCCCTGCACTGGCCCTTTAAGGGCAAACCCCAGCCCTGAGCAAGGGTTGGGAGTAAAGCCCCAGCTGAGGCAGGCCTCATTGATTAGGGCCCAGCTGGGAGCTATATAATGAAGGACTCCTCTAGCAGGAGGAGGAGGTTGGGTGGTAAGGACCTGGCTGCCAGGGGAGCAGGTGGTTCCCTGGAGCTAAAGCAGTACTGGGAAAACAAGGCAGGGTTGGGGAGGCTAGCAGGGCCTGAGACATGGCACACTGAATAAACAACCACCCCTGGAAGGGGGGTTCAGACTGATGTGGGCATTGTGGGGGTGTTCAATGTTTTTGTTGCAACCCTATGGGGGAATTCTAGGTGCCCATAGTAGTGCAGCATTGAAGGCCGGAGAAGCCTAAGCAAAAGCAGCAGTGTGGGGTTTGGGGCCAAAGAAGCCTGGGTGCCCATGACAGCATGGAGCTGGAAAACTGACAGCCAGCAGCAGTTTGGCTTAGGAGGCGGGAGAAGCTTGGTCTCCTGTAGCAGTACAGGGCCGGGGAAATCTGGCAGCATGCAGCAGTGCGGGCCAGGGCTGGAGAACCCTGGACACCAAAGAGAGTCTAAGCCTGGGAACAGCAGCAGCAGCAGAGTGGATAGCAGGGGGCCGGCTGGCTTGGGGCAGGGGCCTCCTCCCCTGGTATGGCAAATTCTGTCATTTGGGATCAGCCAGGTCCCAACCGTTGCCAGACCAGGGAGATCCAACCTGTAGTTCTCTATTGAACCCTGTTAAAGTCCTGATCTTCATAATATCTTCTGGCAAAGAGTTCCACAGGCTGACTGTTCGTTGCGTGAAGAAAAACTTCCTTTGTTTGTTTTAAACCTGCTACCTATTAATTTCACTCAGTGACCCCTCATTTTTTCAGGAAGAACAGCTCTTGCGCAAGAGGGGGGTTTTGTGCAAAAAGGAGCTGCCTACACAGCTCCTTCATGTGCAAAAACACCTGCTAATTATTTATGCAAATGAAGCATGGTGGTAGTCTACTCTGCTCTTCATTTGCATAACCTTTTGCGGAAGAAGGGTGCAGTATAGATGTACCCTTAGTCCTCATAATTTTGTACATATAGTTGAGACTGTTTTCCAATATGCATTACTTTGCATTTATCAACATTAAAATTCATCTGTCTTGTTGCTGCCCAGTTACTTAGTTTTGTGAGATCCTTTTGAAGCTCTTCCGTCAAGTCCAAAGCAGACTATCTTGAGCAGTTTAGTATCATCTGCAAGTTTTGCCACCTCACTGTTTATCTCTTTCTCAAGATCATATATTGAATAGGATTGGTCCCAGTACAGACAGACCCTTGCAGGACCTTTACCTCCTGCCATTCTGAGAAAAGATCTTTTTTTTTTTTACCCTTTGTTTCCTATCTTTTAACCAGTTAACAATTCATGAGAGGACCTTCCCTCTCATCCAATGACAACTTATTTTACTTAAGAGCCTTTGGTGAGGGACCTTATCAAAGGCTTTCTGGAAATCTAAAATACACTACATCCACTGGATTACCCTTGTGTACATGCTTGTTAACCCCATCAAAATATTCAAGTAGGTCAGTGAGGCATGATTTCCCTTTACAGAAACCATGTTGACTTTCCCTTCCCTCCCCCAACAAAATTATTTTCATCTATGGTTCTAAAAATTCTGTTCTTTACTGTAGTTTCTACTCGTTTGCCTGGTACTGAAATTAGACTTACTGGTCTGCAATTGCCAGGATCACTTCTAGAGCCCTTTTTAAAGATTGGCATCATATTAACTATCTTCCAGTCATCTGGTACAGACGATTTAAAGGATAGATTACAAACCACAGTTAGTAGTTCCGCAATTTCACAGAATGTCAGGACTCTTGTAAGCATGGCCATGGTCTTCACCCAGAGAATATGTCTACACTTTGAGCTGGGGTGTAATTCCCAGCTCAAGCAGACATACCTGCACTACCTCTGATTTTTAGGGTGATAGCTCAGAGCATAGCCACAGCAGGTGGAGATAGTTGCCCCAAATATGTATGCAGCATCTTACTTGGGCTCACATTCAGGGCATCTATCCCCTCTCACTACTAATACCCACTTTTAAATGTTATACACTATTTTAAATGTAGTAGCTCAATTAGATTTCATATGGTTATGTCTTAAGATGGGAATTACTATTCCAGCCCAAAGTTTAGACATACCCTCAGTGAGTAGCAATCCAAAGTGAGAAAGTAATAAAAATATTACAGCAAATCCCACATTCTCTATAACCAGTATAACTATTTTGTTTAAAAACGAATGGAACCGCTAACCAATATAGTTACACTGGTAGAAAAATTGTGGGTAAGCCAGGCCTAAGTAACTGCAGGGGAAATCACCTACCCTATCACATAGAGCTGGAATAGTCCCACTAGGTGAGGTGAACAGAATTATAGCAGGATGAACTTGTCATGAACAAGAGTCTGCTAAGGAGCAAGGGGAGGAGAGTAACAATAATATTGCAAAACCTTGCTATTCTGTCACTAATGACCAGGAGATTAGGAAGTGAGCGCACACAATAAGAAAGGATAATGGATCACAATGTGGTCTTTTTTTGGAAATAGTAATTTAGCTTTAATTATTTATAAATGCCATTCAAATATAAGGCAATATGTACTGTAGAAATAACAAAGTCTTAGCAGTATGAGACCTCACTTCAGCTCAATATTATTCAAGCTCTCCTGAGAAGTGGACAGAGGCTTTCCTTTCCAGTTTGTGGATTGGTACCATTTTATTGCACTTCACATTTACATTTCAGGCCTGAATCTCCACTGGCTTGCACAGTAATTTACACCTGGGCAAGTGAGTGAAACTCTTTTAGATCAGATTGCTTGTGTTCCTCAATCACTGTGGAGAGATGTGAATGACTATACCACATCCACAGGAGTACAGAATTAGGCTTGGTATCTTCAAAGTGCTCTACAAATATAAACTAACGTAAGGATTAGAAATCCACTTCTTCAAAAGGGAAAACTGAGGCAGGGAGATGAAGTGGCTTGCCCAGGGCCACACAGGAAGTCAGTGACAGAGCTGGGATTAGGGTTCAGATGTTTCTGGCTCCCAGGCCCATGCTCATGTCACTTAACCACACCTTTCTCTTGATAAAATTAATTATTACAGAAAAGATGAGCAGGAGCCACATCCTCCCTGCTTCTTAGTGTAGGAACCATGTTTTTCTATGCAATTCAACTATGCAGAGCTAAATATGTCAAAACAGTGTTACACAACACAAAAGTTGCCTCAAGGATACAATGACCTAACAAACATTTTCACAACATTCATCCCCATAACACAAACATCTCACCTGCCCCTCCACCTTTTTAAAGAGTTGTTAGAGCTTTAATTGGTGTATTGCTTGTTCTAGGTGCCAGATTGTCAACTTGAAGACTAGAGTTCTGCAGCCACAGGATGAATACAGCACAAGTAGCGGCAATGCAAGCTTCTCCTTGTAATATAGCTTGGGTTCCTTCTGTCAGAAAACACACAAATCTCATTTTTAAATGAAACAACAAAAACCACCCCAGCACCACATGAAACTATTCCCTGGTAAAATAAAGGGACAAACAAGCCAATATCACTAGGAATTTTTCAAGACCTCTACTTTTTCTGTGATGCCCACTGATTGCTACTCGTTAGACTGGTGTCCAGTTGTGACTACGGAAACTACTTTCTCAATTAATCTATGTGAACACCTTGTCCTTGGAACTACAGGGGTTCAGTCCTTCTCATGTGGCCTCAGGTCGCTTCGGGTATGTCTACACCATGGGACAAAGTCAAATTAAGATACTCAACTTCAGCTATGTTAATTGTGTAGCTGAAGTCGAAGTAGCTTAACTTGGCTTTTGGCACCATCTACACTGCAGGAAGAATATTCTTCTTTTGACTTCCTTTACTCCTGGTGAAAGCAGGGTTACCAGCATGGACCAGAGTGCCACTCTCACTTTGAATTAGAAGTCTTCACTAGACTGCTAATTTGAACCTGGAAGATCAACAGCAGCAGCTTCAATCTTCCTCTGTAGCATAGATGTACTCTCAAAGTACCCCAGACCTTTATAACCTTCAGCCCCTTCTAGTTCAACTCCTGCAGCCTTCCTTGCAAACCTGTTAGCAGGAGCCATAGGAATATTAAGATCACAAACAGTAGAAGAGTGGATACCTACTCAGGACTCTGCTCCATCACCAATCAGTTTGACTCCAGTCCTTAGAGAGGCTTCTGGATCCTGCCCCTTAGTTAGCTCTCTACTAGTCTGATGCTGGTGCAGTGTAACAATTGGCCTCTCTAGAAACCACCCCCTTCTGCCTGAGCAGCAGGCGCTGACCCAAACTGTTCTTGGTCAACAAATTAGCCAGCTGAGGAGGCAGCTACTCGGTCTCTTGATCCCTTAGTACAATGGCACAGAGGTCCTTATAGAGCCCAGCCATGACTGTTCCTCTGCTTATTCCTCTGCTGCATCTCTTCTAAATCCTAGATTGTGAACCCTTGGTGAACAGGGACTGTCATTGTGTTGTTTATTTTTACAGAGCCATGGCCAATGGGGCCCAGAAACCTTGACTGGAGTCCTGAGGCATTATCACCAGAGAAACAATAATTTATCATAAACTAAGAATCTTAATAGTGTGGGGCAGATCCCTACATATTTAAAGAATAACAAGACCATAGGCAACAGGCAGCACAGGAGGAGCAAGTGGGTAGAAGGTGTTCTGCATGACATCAGGTTTGGCAAGTAAAGAATAACTCATGGCTGCAGGAATACACATAAATGATGGTGATAAATGGCAATATATCAAGGTGGGGAGAAGTCTAAGTGGGTAGCACAAAGATCAGGTTTAGCACTGATCTTATTTAACATCTTCATGGAGGAGGTGGAAGTGGGAGTAATGGTGCATTAATGAAATGTTTGGATGATATTAAACTGGGTGGAGCTGTGAGCAACAGCGAGGCCAAAGACATTATACAAAAGGCACATACAAGCTATCGAAAACAGACTGAAAATGGCAAAATGACTTAGAAATTAATGCATTAAGGAGTAGGAAGAATAAACCAAAAAGAACGCTATGCATTTTTGTTTACAGACAAGAAGGGATGGTTCTGCCTTAAAAAGCTGAACAAGATAGCAGATGATACACTAAATATGAATCTGCCATGGAAAATAGTGTCGGGGCAAGGGGACTAGATCATAGTCAGTCAGGCTTAGTAGTCAGAGTCCAAAAAGCGAAGGGTCAAGACAGGGCCAAAACAAGGTCTGAGGTTCAGAACTGAAATCAGAATCTGAATGCCAGAACCAAAGGTCAATACCAAATTATAGGCAGGATTCAGAGCCAAGGATTGGAACCAGATCACCTGGAATCAGAGGAGGTAGGAGCAAAACTGGGACAAGATAGGAACAAGTCTGGGGCAGGGCAAGGTCTGGGCTGGAAGCATAGAGAAACTTGGAGAGAGGCAAACAAAGAGGCAGCAAATCAATGGGCATGGATTTTGAGCAGCCAGCAAGCTACTGGTTAAAAAACTAGCCTGCTTCCTCAGCCAGTCAGGCAAGATGGTCTGTCAGCAGAGCTGGCTCATTAAGTGTGTTAGAGATACTGAGCAGGTGCAGCACCAGGGCCTTACTCCTGGCATTTGGCATCAGCAACAGCCAGTGCAATTTGGGAAGAAACGTGCAGACCTTCCATAATGAAGCAAGGAGGTATTCTCAACAGAGCTCTAACATGGTCACTCCTGCTGGTCTGTCCATGGAAGGTGCCTAGCAGCTTGGTATTTAAGTTATCAAAAGAAAGATATTGACAAATCTGAGATGAGCAACAAGAACTATTGGGGAGCTGGAAGGACTGACATGAGGAAAGACTTAAAAAGGTGACAGCTACAGAGAGCATGACAAAAGTCTAGAACTATTTGGAGGGTGTGACCAAGAAGTGAGATAAACAAGGGAGGGAACAAAGAGTATAATTAGTAACTGTAGTAGTACAAAATTAATTAAGGAAAAATTAGGGTAAATATTAAAAGAAGTTCCTGACAGGAAGATGTGTGAGAATGAGGAAGTGTCTCCCAAGAGAAGTGGAAGAAGCCTGCTCTGTGTGGGAGGTGGGAGGCTTAAAATCATGCTGGACAAAATACCAGAAAACCTGCATTGCCAGAAAGATGGACTACAGCACCTCATACTTGCTTGCCATCTCTAATTTTTTTTTATTCTATAACATGGCGATGGCAGAAATTTTTTTTTAAATGGGCGTTCCTGTTTCTTACATGCAATGGGATGCAGAGGTAGATCTTTAGTTAAGGTGGAATGCTAGGAAGTAGATTAAAGTATGGAATCTGCCAGACTTTGAGTGGCAGATGCTTGCCATTGTTTTGTACTCCAGCTCAAGTAGAGGTGAAAGCTTCACATAAGGTTAAGCACTAGCTGGGATCCTCCATATCAAGCTGTACTAAGTCTTGAGCCCCTGGCACTCCAGCATTTTTGCAACCAGCGTGCTGGATAAAATGGGTTAGAATGGGCATGCCTGAGAAGGTAAGGGCATAGTTAAACATGATCCTCAGCCTTAGTGAGTTGCTTCCTTCTTTAATCTTACTGTAACTACTCTGTAAGGTAACCCCATCGCCATGCATGCAGTACTGATGTCATTAATGCAAGATCAGGTTCTCTTGCTCTCCCTCTCCTATTACCATGTGCTTATATGTGCAAAACACTATACTTGCACTGTGCACAAAATATAGCAAACAGAGCTAATGCACTTGCAGTTTTTAAAGTATGTCCACACTGAATCTTGTTACTCAGTTGTTTTAGCCCTTTCTAGATTCTTTTTAGCCCTTTCTAGTTTCATACACACACACACCAATGTAAAACTACTAGCTGTGAAATTAGATTTATGGATCGTGAATAATCAAAATTGATATGCTTTCCTGGTTTTATTACATTTTTACTTATAGTTTGAGTTTTCTGTAACAAGGATAAAAGACGCGAGGCCTAAAGTCATAAAACATGTTTATTCTCTTCATAAACAGAGAATGATAATATGTTAATGGAGAAAAGAGCACCATCTAGTGCTAAACAGCATTTGTTGGTACAGATGTCGGTCTCTTATTTTTTCCTATATACTTTATCAGGTCATAGGTGGATTAAGGGTTAGAAGTGATGAGCACCCATGGACTATATTTGAAGGTGCTCATCAGGGGCTTACTACCTGTTCAGGTTTCACTGGTAGTAAATAAGGAAATACTTAAGGCATGTAATTAACACAATTGCCATTAACCTAATTCACTGAGAGCCAGATTCTACCCCTTTTGTGTTGAATGGCAACCAGGCGTGGGGCAAAGGGAGTAACTGCCCCAGAGCCTGGTGATTCAAAAGGGTCTGGGGCTCCCACCACTGCTACTATGGCAGGGGTGGTGGCTGGAGCGCTGGGCCCATTAAATCACCAGCCAAATGTTGGTCAGCATGTTCCAGGCAGCCCTGAGGGCTGACTGCTCCCAGCCCCACCAGTTTGCCTGAGGCCCCACCCCTTCTGGGAGCACTGTGCTGTCCCCCCAGACCTTGCCCAGAGGCCTGACAGGTCTGTCAAATGTGTTGTGTGGCAACACATCAGAAGCAGTGTCACTGATCTCATTATGTTGGAATCCTTTAATCTGTGAGAGAGGATGGTCAGTAACTGCATCCTCTGATATAGATCAGGGATCTCCAACTCCCAGCCCATCGGCCAGTCCTGGCTGGAGCGATTGTGCAATGTGGCCCAGGATTCCTGGGGACCTTGGTGGGATTGACTATTACCGGCCCCCAAGCCTTGCCTCTTCCTGTATTGCCATGCCCTTTCCCTCATGGCATCCCATCCCCAGCTTAGGGGAATCACAGAGGGGCCTAACACTGCATGGTGGCAGTAGTCACTCCCCCTTGCACTCCCCATGGTATCAGAAATCTGGGAGGAAGCAGAGCACAGCAGAGCAGCTACACCCACCCAGTGTACTCCACTTCCCCTGGGGCTCCTGCTGCTGTGAGGAGTGCAGGGGGATGCAACTGCTCTTGCCACACAGTGCCAGGTTTCCACCACTCCCCCCCACCCCCAGTGGTCTCCAAAGCCACATGCTTGGGGGATGGGGCACCATGGGAGGGAGAGGGCAGGGTGGTAGTGGGAACGGGTGAGGTTTGGGGGCTGATAACAAATAGCCCCCCTCCAGAGTCCTAGACCAGATTGCACAATCACCCTGGTCGAAACTGGCCCATGGGCGTGGAGTTGGAGACCCCGATGTAGATAGTTTGCAGTGTCTCCTGTGACTGAATAGTCCAGTCTGAGATTTATATTGTCTTTGGCCATTATTGCAGATATATGTATCTTGTCTGGGAGCTACTTGCTTCCTACAGGCTCTTTTCTCTTCAAGCTGTAGGAGCCAGCTTCTAGCCTAATGGAGATGATGGTGTGACTTGTTATGATCACTTGCAGAGATTTCCCATTGGCCAGGATCAATTCCAAATTCCCTTATATCTCGCTTGTGTCTTTATAGTGAATCATGGGGTAGCCTGTTGTTCCCTATAATAGCTCTCCGTGTAGCGTGTCCTTAGGTATGCATCCATTGTCCAACTTACTCAGGTGGCCCAGCCAGCGCAATCATCTTCACTTGAACAGGACCGTCACACTTAGTAAATTTGCCCTTTGAAGAATTTCTGTGTTGGGACTTGATTTTGCCATTTGATATTGAGTATGCAGTGTAAACAATATAGTAGAAACGGTTTAATCTCTTTTCCTGATGAGCATAAGTTGTCAATGTTTTTCCACCATACATGAGAGGATGCAAGCTTGGTACATGAGCACTTAGGTGTTGATGGTAAGCTTTGAGTTGTTCCGTGCGTTTTTCATTACTCTGCTGAAGGTGATGGCCCCCTTTCCAAAGCAAACATTTAGTTCTTCATTGAATGAGAAATAAAGCCCCCTAGGGGCTAACTGTGGCAAACCATATCTGGCTCGCAGGCTGCTTATTGCCAGCATTCCCTGTAAGTGTGCGCTTGCGTGGCTACTAAGGAGATATCCAGATATCACCCTGCTGATTATCAAAGTATCCACTGATGGGTTATTTTGTTTCCACTGGTGGTGGACATTAACACATGCCCTGGTGCACATACAGATATATTCTGCACGTGGATGAAAACAATCCGCACATGGTTGGAAAAGATTAAAGGGAACATTGCTTATTGCCCATCCCTGCTTTAAACTATGGATGTATTTTAATGATAGTTTAGGATGTTTGGGGTCCCCTGATTGATCCCTCTCCTTTCCCTTCTTTTTCACACTCAGAAGCCCACATTCTGGAAGGTTCATGCTCATCTACAGAAGGTGTGGCTGGCAGCAAGTACAAACTTATGAGTCCTACTACACTTTAAACATAGCTTTTGCTACAAGCAGCACCAATCAAACATCATCAGTTCAAAAATTCTTACAGACCACCGTCCCCGTCCCCCAACTCTTTCTAGTTTTGTTTTTGTTCTATGTGTACAGCTACTATATAACTACCATAAATAAAACAGCATGATAGAGCATGTCAAAGCCACACCCCAAATGTGTTGTGAGAATTGACTTGAGAATTGATGTTGCCCAACTGTTATTTCCTAACACACAATCTCCGTATCTACTAAAAAAAAGTCTTTACTTCTACTTCAAAAAGTTACATACTAAAACTTTTTTAAATCTCGATACTTTGTTTAATGCAGCCTTAGTTTAAAATGATCTATCTTAATAATTATAAACATACAAAGCATTATAGCTATTGTACTATAACAATGTTAAAATCATGAATATGGATACTATAGTAATCTTTCTTCTAGCACATTTATAGAAAATAACCTTTAATATCTGGACATGGAATATGGCTCATCTTGCAGATTTGGAACCATTATTTACCTCCATTTCCACATGTTGATATCCCTGTGACTGACTTTTGCACTTTTCCTTTATCTGAGCAGCCTTTATTAAGACATCAGGAAACTGGAAAGCTGTAAAATTGTGGTGCAGTTGAGCAGGATTACCAAGAAGGATTCTGACTTACTCATGGAATGGCAGAATTTACTATCCAGGGATCACTGGCCCAGCCTAATCTTTTACATTTAAGAAGACCAAAATCCACAGCCATGACTCCAGTCAAGTTAGACAAAATGGATTATTGTGACAATATAACTAGGACTGGAATAAATAGGATAAATATGTTGAGACTTTTTTGTTTGTTTCTGCAAAAACATAATCAGCATATTTCTTCTCAAGCACTAAACTGCTGCATTGTTGAGGTGAATTCCAAATTGTTTAAAAGCAGAAGAGTTTTGGGGAGTGTGCATTTAACAGAGATATTTGTGCAGTGTTTACAGGGGTTTTACTAGTGGCTTCATGAGGCAGCCAAGGAACAAGTTAAGAAGATGCTTCTCAGCTGAGGTGGAAAAGTTAGAGAGTCTATGGGATCCCTACACTCTAGTCTGATTCAGAGGTGATGGGGAGAAGATTGGGCATCCACTCCACAGCAAGGCTGGGAAATCATCCACCAAGGCAAAGATCAGCCCAGGGACCTGCAGGTCAGTCAGGAAAGTAGCTGCCCACCCATATGAAGTCTCCTAGGCTGCCTAGCTATGAGGGCATTTTAGGGAGCAAAGCCACAGACCTCAGGACATTAGAAAGCAACAAATTATCTGATAGAAAGCACAGCTATAGCTCCTTTAACAGTTCTGACAGTGTGCCCTTCCGGAGCTGCTCCATCACTATCCATCTGGATTTGTGCATCAGGTAAGTTAGTGAAATGTTTTACTGTGAGCTCTCAGAATGGGATTTGTAGCTGTTATTTACTTGGTTCATTAGAAACCCCTATCTTTGGAGCTAGAAGATTTGCTGCTATTCTCTGAGGATTATTTACATGTTAAGTTTTTAGTCAGCAAGTCTCAGCCTTTTCTTATATTTACATCAACAAGAATGTAGTGAGATTTCATTGACAAGTTTTAACCCCAAGTTTCAACCTTAATTAAAGGCAGATTTTTCTGAATGTTATGAGTGAGTCGTGGGTTTACAGAATATAGAAAGTGATTTGCAACTTTAACTATAGTGTTTGCTACCTTTAAGTGATATAATTTAAAATCAATTTACAAAATATATGGGTAAAAGAAGCTAGCTCAGTGGTCAATCCAGAATATTGAAACAGGGTTAGAGTCAGATTCATGACCTTCGTTTTAAAAGCAATGAAAGCAGTACAAGCCAAACTTCTGAGGGAAGTTATACAAGAATAGTAGCCCTTCATGTATTGTCAAATGAATCAAGCCTTGGCTATCTTACAGTACCCCAGAGGCATGTGATTATCCAGATCTTACCATAACCTTTACTGTGAATTTTTATTGACTGTATTTGAAGACTAATGATCTACTTCAAGACATTGGGAAATGCTGTGTATGTGTTCTGGGCTGCATTTGGAATAATGCAGGTGTGCACACTAAGGCAGTGTTGACGTATGCTTGTACTCTGACTCTGTGGAGCCTCAGGCATAAATCTATGAACTCACTCAACCTGCAGGGAGTGTTAGCATAAGGAAAGGCATTTTCCACCCTGTGCTGTCACTGAAGGTGCAGTTTTTCTAGTCAAGGTGGATGTCCGTGAGCAGTGCCTGCCAGAATGAGGATGGTATCTTTTGTACTAACGTCACTTTATACATTAAAAATATAGGAAAAATCCTTAAATTTGTATTAATCTTTAATTTCTCTTCAATTGATTTCAGTAGGAGTCTGCCTGAGTTAATGAACTGCCACACCAAATCAGAGCAGTGGTCCATAAAATTTAGTCTCCTGCTGGCCTACATTAAAAAAAAAAAACCTATAATGGACAACTATGTAAAAACAAGCCCACAGGGAAAGCTTCCTGCTAACCCCAACAAATTAAGGTTTCTAGTATGCTCTGAAACATGGGGGGATTTATTATCATATATTCATAATTAGTTATAAAACTGCCAGCCTATACAAAGAGGCACTGCCACAAAGAGCCCACAATCTAAGTTAAACAGTTTTTATTTTGTCTAATGTAACTGTGGTAGTAAGTTTCACAGGTTAATTATGTGAACAAAAATATTTCCTGTTTCTAAGTACATCTCTCTAGTCCGGCACTCTCTGGTCCGGCAGCATCCATGGTGTGCCGTGATTTTAGTTAGTTGGATGTCCCCTTATCATGTGTGTGGCCAAGTTTCCAGCAATCCTATAAAGCTTGTTGACAGCCACTAGTTGTAGCTCTCAGTTTTCTATGCTGCTATTTAGCTCTAATTTGCCTTAAATGTCTTCTAGGAGCCCAGTAAGCAGTGGAAGTGTTGGTACTACTGCTAGATGATAATGACCTTCCATTGTTCGGCAAATTCTCTGGTTCGGCACCAGTCAGGTCGTGAGGGTGGACTAGAGAGGTTCAACCTGTACCTGCTGAAGCCCCTGTCTA
The DNA here is from genome assembly GCF_052426305.1 of Pelodiscus sinensis. Classification (NCBI taxonomy): domain Eukaryota; kingdom Metazoa; phylum Chordata; order Testudines; family Trionychidae; genus Pelodiscus; species Pelodiscus sinensis. The sequence goes on along the minus strand of NC_143052.1, from coordinate 30,180,784 downwards.
TAATAGAAGAACTGAGTCTTATGTAAAAACTTAGTAAGGACATACATAATCAAGTAGTGTGACTTTATTCAGGATAAAATAATTGTTAATTCGGAAAGTAAACACAAACAAAATAACTTGATTCCACAAGTCCTAAGTCAAATATTTTGTTTATTAGTCTACAAACTTTTGTATAAAATAATTGAAGATGGGCCATTCATGTGGCAAAGATTTTGTAATTAATGTCAGCTTAGAAATATTTAACAGAGAATTCTAGGGTTTCCTTGGCTCATACTTTTTTCTACAGTCATAAAACATATGACAGAGCACACATTTGATCTCTATTCCTTTTTTTTTCAGGTAGGAGAACAAATCACAGCAATAATTTTTTCTAGCTTTTTGAGCTGAGGGAAGATGGAAAGAATTGGGCTTGTTTAGTTTGGAAAGGAGAAGACTGAGAGGGGATATGATGGTGGTTTTCAAGTATCTAAAAGGGCGTCACAAGGAGAAGGGAGAAAAATTGTTCTCCTTGGCCTGTGAGGATAGGACAAGAAGCAATGGGCTTAAACTGCAGCAAGGGAGGTTTAAGTAGGACATTAGGAAAAACTTCCTAAATGTCAGGGTGGTCAAGGACTGGAATAAATTGCCTAGGGAGGTTGTGGAATCTCCAGAGATATTTAAGAGCAGGTTAAACAGACATCTATCAGGGATGGTCTAGATCAGGGGTGGGTAATTTTTTTTTGCCAGGGCCACTTACTCAGGGTGGGAGAGCCCCTTTGCCCCCCCTTCCCACTAAGCACCCATGCCCCTGGCAGAGGGGGGAGAGTTCCCATGCTCCCCCACTTCCAGGCCAATCAGGGCCTAGAGGTCAAGGAGCGTGAGAAGTCTCCTCCCGCCCTGCCAGGAGTGCACAGCACTTCTAAGTGCCACACGCGTCTCACAGGGTGGGGGCAGGGTGGAGGAAACTTTGTGCGCTCCCCCCGCCCGCAGGCCCTGATTGGCCAGGGAGTGGGGAGCATGTGAAGCCTACTCGTGCTCCCAGGAATGCATGGCATTTCAAAGTGCCGCGTGCTCCTGGTAGGGCAGAGGAAACTTTGTGCGCTTACCTTGCCCCCAGGTCTTAATTGGCCTAGGGGTGGGAGGGGGGGGCCTCTGCGGGCCGGATCAACCTGCTTGGTGGGCCATATCTGGCCCGCAGAGGCCCTTTTGCCCACCCCTGGACAAGATGGTGCTTGGTCTTCCTGTGAGGGCAGGGGACTAGACTCGATGACCTTTCAAGGTCCCTTCCAGTTCTAGTTTTCTATGAGTCTATGAATATATTTCTAAACTTCTGCTGTGTTACCTTAACTAAAAAGTTAGGTTGATTATATCCATTCAGAAACAAACAAAAAGCAAAGTCTTGACATATTTATCCTATATATTTCAGTCCCAGTTATGGTCACAATCTATTTTGTCTAACTTGACTAGAATCGTAACTGTGGATTTTGGTCTTTTTTAAATGTAAAAGATTAGGCTGGCCCAATGGTCCCCGGGTAGTACATTCTGCCATTCCATGGAGTGAGTCAGAATCCTTCTTGGTAATCCTGCTCAACCATACTACAATTTTACATCTTTTCAGTTTTCTGTTGTCTTAGTAAAGACTGCTCAGATAAAGGACTGCCATTTTGTACAACATGCAGTGTTTTCTCCCCAGTGCATTTTGCATTCAACCAGTTTCTTTTCTTTTGTTTTTTAGGACTGTATTACTGTGATGCTGTTTGCAAATTGAAACACCCCAAAGTGAGGAAATGCAGAAGTTAAGGACACAGATCATTTCATATAGAGGAATAATCTACCTAGGCAACAGTAATCTCACCATGGTTTCCTTTCTTTTGGACTGAATGGTTGAGCATCTGGCCCTTAATTTCTTACAGGATTGCATTGATAAAACAGCTCTAAAGGGCAATGACCTCCATTGCAATGAAAACTCTGACACTACTATAACTGTGTTTCACTACCTCCCATCAGATTAGACAAGAATCACTTTTATACCACTGAAAGTCAGGCACAAGTGGGAAGGGCTTGACAGATCTTACCAGCACACAGTCCAACCACATAGAATATTATGTCCAAACTAGCCAATTAGCCCATCATAAGACGTTATTTTCAGGTCTCTCCTCCATGTCAGTCTTCTCTCCTGAGCCTCTGGTCTCTCCCTCTGTCTCTCTCCTCCTCCTACTGCCTCCCCACTCTCTCTCTCAGCTCTCCTCCGCCTCCTGCCTCTCTCTCTGTCTCTCTCTTTCTCTTCTCCTCCCCCTCCTGCCTCTCACTCGGGGGACCACAGAGCCCAAATGGCCTTTTGGGCTCTGCGCTCCTCATGCTGCATGCGGAGCGTGGAGCCCAAATAGTTGCTTGCGCCACTTGCTCTCACGTGGCGGCCTGGCTGAGTGGTGCAGAAGTCAGCCGAGCGCCATGGCAGGAGGTGAAGGAGGGCCACCACGGGGGAGCAAGCGGCCATTTGGGCCCCACACTCCCTATGCAACTCGGGCCACCCAGAGGGAACAGCCAGCATTGCAGGCAACAGTGCCACCCGGAGGGAACAGCCAGCATTTTGGCATTACAGACTCAGACACTGGGCTACTATATATATGATGTAAATTGGTGGAATATATTGTAATCCCCCAAACTGGAATTTATGACAACACAGGAATGGTCAGGATTTTGGTCTTGTCTGGAAGATACCACATATGACCCCTTAATATCAGGTTTGAGTACCAGGCTATGTCTACTCTGCAGGCTTCTTGTGCAAGAAGCTTTGTGCAGAACAGATTTTCTGCAAAAGCTTCTTGCGCCCAGAGAGCGTCCACACTACAAAAGCGCATTGAAAAAGCAATGCGCTTTTGTGAAAGAGAGCATCCAGACTGTATGGACACTCTCTCGAAATGAAAATCTGATGGCTATTTACCGACTGGCCACCAGGGCACCTGGGCTTTTTTCGTTTGCCTTTTTTGCACAAAAAAACCCTGTTCCCCGTCCACTCACACGTTTTTGCACATGAGCTCTTGTGCAAAAAGGAGTTATTCCTCGTAGAAAGAGGAATACCTATTGTGCAAAAACCCCTCTGCTCTTTTGATTTTTTGGGGCAAAAACGCGCTTGATGTGTGGACGCTCTGTGAGTTTTTGTGGAAAAACAATTTTTCCACAAAAACTCTGTAGTGTAGGCAGAGCCACAGTTATGTACTGATTCAGAGAGCGGTGCCAGCTAATGAATCATAACACCCTCCATTTTGCTTGAAGGTCTCTCATCTAAGTACACACAAAGCCTGACATTGTTAACCTTCAGAGCACAATGAGGTTGCAGTCCAGCTGAAATTATAAAAACTGCAGCCAAACATCAAGGCCTCAATTCTGCCCTCCTTACATAGGGCAGTTTTCATTGTTTTCTCTAAGCACGGCACCCATAGGTTGAAAGTGAAGGAAGAATTAGAGCCCAGAGCTTTAGTTAAGGAGAACATGGACCCATTTTTACTGGGCTTTCTTTCCTTGAAGGCACATAGCTACCTTATTCCCAAAGTATGGGTTAAAGTACTAGCCTTACTGATTTTTGCTTTTGATGTAAACTGAGGGGCCTTTACCTGAAAATCTCCAAGTAAATATAGTGTAAGGCAAGTAAGCTGCAGAACTATAAAGATAAACTGGGTTTCCTACCAAGTACAGTAATACCACGAGGTGGTACATTTACCAGGTAAGGGTGGGTAGGGCAGAGACCCTGGAATAGGGATTAAACAATACAAACAACAAAAGGCATAGAAATACAAATATCTTCAGCACAAACCCCGCTAAGCTCAGTGCACACCAGATGTCCCTGCACTGTCTCAGAGGGTGATTAACAACAGACATGGGTTTTCTTGGCTACATTAATGGATTCCCCAGAGAGTTCTAATCCAGACAAAGAGAAGGTGAGTGAGAAAGGAAGTTGCTAACACAAAATCTGTAGTAAATGAGGCACCTCCATCCCCTTACCTGTGCCACACCTTCTCCAAGCACCCCCTTTCGGTACACAGTGTTTCCTGGGCTGCTGTTCGCTACAGGGGCTTCCACAGTGGTAAATGATCATGCTGCTGACTTGGAGCAGACAATACAGACTGGTATGGCTTAAGCAATGATAGGCTCGATTTAACACCCTGATGAGAACAGCTTCGAATGCTGCTGGGTGGCAATATCCAGGGCTGGTCAAGAGGGAGAGGCCTGGTTGAGCCAGAGCAGGCATAGTGTGATCTCTTGCCCCAAACCCCAGCTGCGCTCTGCAGTCTCTGATCCCTCAGCCTGATGTACAATTGGACCTCAGGGTATAATATAAAGCCCCTTTACTCTATTTTCTCCACTGCAACAGACCCTCTGGCAGACAGTGGCCGGACTCACCCTAAGGCAGCAATGGGCTACCTTGGCTAGCGAATGGGCCACATTAGTGACATACCTTCGTCTCAATGGGCCACGAGATTGTTGTAACCAAAATGGTGTCCCAGGAGAGGGTAGTTTTGCTAACTGCTTGTGCACCTAGAATTCACAGGGTGTGCTGACTGCCCTGTGGCAGTGCTTTGTTTGGATGCAGAGGGAATGCACAGCTCTTACAGGCAGTGTCTTGTGCTATCACCATGCACCTTACTTCACGTGCCCTTACTTTACATATGTGTCACTGTAGTAATACCGGTAGGAAAAAAATGGTTGTGGATGGAAACCAGCAAAATCTGGTAATCCTGTCCGTGGGCTAAACAAAAGTATCACAGGTCATTGTCCTTCCTTTCATTGTCCTAAAGGCTTTTTAGGTCCCCCATTATTATTAATCTTTCCCCAGCTGATACATAAAGATGCCATCTAGAGATCCAAAGGAGGTAACATTCTGAGGAAGCCAGGCTTACAGCATACGCTTGCAGGAATTCTCAGCCCTGTGCAGGGTACTGAATTTATACCTGCCGCAGAAAAATGGTAGCAAAGAAATCCATTGGGAACAACACTTCTTCTGCAGCAGAGAGTAGATCACTGAGGTGTGGGGTGGGGAGGGAGAGAGAGAGAAAAGAGAGAGTGTATGTGTTTTCAAGGAGCCTTATTTTTAATGATAGTAGTGGAATCCTCAGTTAGGAAGATGTATATTATTTCTCACTGTTTTTCTCCTGTGCCAGAGGCACAATGGGGTTAGACTACAGCTCAGGACCTATTTTACTTATCCATTTAAAAATGCAAGGTAATGATTAGCAAAACTGTATGACTTTTTAGTGTGAAAGTCTGAGCAATCTAAAGCAACATTCTACTTTATACAACACCAAAATAAAAGAAATGTAATTTTAATGAAATCCAAGATTATAATCTTTATGCATTTACAAAATGCTGAACAGTTATTGTTATTTTTTCTCTGTGTGGTAGTTTAAATAAATTACCAAAATAAGTGAAAAATGTGTGGTTATATTACATTATTCTGATAAATAAAGTATGCAAAATATTGCATTTTTGGCTCAGAGTTCCACGAGGAGTAACAGCAATATTTTTAACATGGAGCAGGTGTTTCATTTGGAGAGGATAGGTGCATCAGTTACCTTCTCAGTGGTGCCAATTCTTACCTTTTTATCAACAAGTTTCCTGAAGGAAGTGATTATGTAAGAATCTCATCTTCCATTTAAAAAAAAAAACCCTACCAAATGTCTAGCTTTCTGGTAGTGGAATAAAGCCTGAAACAGGAAGTGAGTACCTTAATGGCTCAAAATCCAGAAGGCAATCAGAAAAAAAAATATCCCCAAACTATTTTTCTTTAAATCTCAGTCTCATGATTTGTTGAACAGCTGGGGCAAGCAATCCTGCTTTCCCTGCTTGGAAAAGAGGAAACACTAAAATAAAAGGATTCTGAAAAGAAAATAAGTTTGCTCAAGATGTGGGATTATGTTACTAACTTTGGTTTGATTATTATCCTTATGTTTTGTTTGCTCCAGTTTGTGAGAACATAGATTTGGTCCCGGTGAAGGCAAAGTTAAACAGAACTAGAGACATAAAGGATCATGTAGGGTGGGAAGTGTTTCTGCATTCTCATGGGTGAAATCTAAATATAACCCTGGGTTAAAAATATTTATAAATCCTTTCCAACAAAGATGTCAGGTAGAAAGACCCAGAGACTGCCCTTTTCTCACTCTGAGCACCACCTTAGAATTCAGTATTTTACGGACTGTCACTGTCCTGGTGACCCCTGAAGTTCAAACCTATTTAGAAAGTAAGATTCTGTGTAAGATTGTCTCTGGAGGTCTGGGCTAGCCTCTTGAAAGTGCTGGTGGGGAAAATATCCTCTGCTTGCTAGATTAAAGGAATAATGAATAAGATTTAATTAAAAATGTTTGTCCTCCAGTCAGATTGTTTAAATATTAATTCACATGTTCCTTCAATTCAGCGTGGAAGCTTCAAGGAGCAATGCTTCCTGAAATATTCATTCTGTTTCCTGGATTGTATGATGACCTACATTTGCAGAAGCTCAGAAGCGGAGAATTCCCAGGGTTATTTTAGGGTGGGTTTCTTCTGGTATAGTAAATACTCAGAAAATGCTGAGGGGGTCATTTTAGAATGTAGAAAGCATTTGACTCAAATCTTTTAGTCATGATATATTGGGGGAAGATAATTATCTCAGGCTGGATCCCATATCAGCTACTTTATAGATCCATCAAGAAGAAAGCTTTCTGGAGAAGCAAGTTGCAATTGTTTGATTAAAGTTGTGCCATAGGCACTGTAAGATAACTATCCAACCCTATTCTACATTGGCTTCTGAAACAGACAGTCTGCATCAGTTTTAATGTTGTAATTGACTAGGGGGAAGCATATTTTATTAGCTGTGTTTCATTTCCTTCAATACGTTTGTCTCAGTTTGGCAGTGTATAGGCTAGCTCTTCAGCTTCTGTAAATCCTCAACTGTTATAAACTGGTCCTTGATTTACTGACTGACATCAGCTGATCATCTCACCCATTGGTATAAACAGTGTTGACTGGCCACAAGCATAATGCAAGCAAGTACTCATTCCCAGGCAACATTAGCAATACTAACAGTGCCAGGAGAATACAGTGGTGTTAAGTGGAGAAAGCTCCACTAAGACTGTGGCCAGACCCAGGATTCCACTTTGTCAGAAAATAGGATTTAAATCCACATCTCCAAGGATGAAAAACCAGCATATGAACACAATTAGACACAAAGTATTTGTGCTTATTATGTTACCAGAAGCAGACTGATCAGCACTGGTCTGTGCCATGGTTGGCTGCACTGTTTTCAGCAGGAGGTAGAGAGAAAAAGGAAACACCATGGCCTGATATTTGGTGTACAGTTTTGTGCCCACAATTCACTGTGGCTACAAAAATACAGGTGTAACATTGCCCCTGATGGAGTATGCTTTGCTGCAGAAAAGCTAGTGAGTCAGTTTGGTTTCTCTCACACTTGGGCATTTTGTATTTTTTCTTACTCCATTAATGAGCTGGCTAGTTGTCAGGAAGTATCATTAGTTGTGCAATGCCAGTATTAACTAGGTTGTACATATTTTTGCAGTTTTAAAAGTTAATTAGCAATGTCAGTAAACGCCCTTTACCTGTTTATGAGCACAGCCTCAGCACAAGTAGCTAGAAGGGAAAGGTTATGCACCAACAGCTATGCATTAAATCGAAGCAGGAAGTAAGGGCCACATTCAGTTCAGCTTTTATTTTATTTTGTCTTCACTAAGGGAGCCACAGAAGACAATTTAGCCATACAACTTCAGCCTTGCAGGGTGATGCTCATTAAACTCTTGGTGGTTGCTAGGTTACAGTACCCCCCCTCCCCCACAGCAGCACTGATGAGCCATTCAGAGATTGCTCTGATTAAGTAATGCTGGGTGCAATCCATGGGGAAAATGTATCTGAGGCAAGAACTCTGGCAATAATTTTGTAAGCACTTCAGTTTTTACTTTAGTTCTCAAGGACTATGGGTCCCATAGGAGCTGGGTACGCTTGAGAGTTCTCGGGAAGTGCTGAACACCCTTGCAGAATTATATCCATAGCAATTAATTCCTTAAATAAATAATTAAGGCATCTTTCCTCTATGACTGCTATTGCTGTGGTATACACAGTGCATAATGTCAATATTGCAAGACTTTTCAACGCACCAAGAATGCTAAAGTCTCTGCCCTGTCGGCATCACACACAATCATTCTCAATAAGATGGGGAATACTTGCCAATAAAAAATTACCCCATGTATCCAGTGTAGGGGGACTGACAGTCTAGGTAACTGGTCAAGCCACGAACCTATGGGATATGCTGATAAGAGGCTGCCTTGTTCTATTATATATAAATAAAAAGTTATTAGACGAATGGACCTGGACCCTAGTTCTCCCAGGGCCACAGAGTCAATCTCACTTTCCCTCTGGCCGAAGTACTGTATCTCCTAAAATACAATTGGGCTATGTCTACACTGGCAGTTTCTTGCTCAAGAATGGCTGTTCTTCCGCAGAGCATTCACACTGCCTGCCCGCTCTTGCGCAAGAGGTTTACAACATGGTGTCGGAATAGAGGGCTTCTTGTGCAAGCGCTATGCTCTTTTCTAAGAGGTGTAAGCCCTCTTGCACAGGGGCTCTTGCTCAAGAAGGCAGTGTGGATGCGTGGCATGGGTTTATTGCACAAGAAAGTCCTCTGGCTAAAATGGCCATCAGAGCTTTCTTGCGCAAGAGAGCGTCCACACTGCTATGGATGCTCTTGGCAAAAACACATGGCTGTGTGGACGTGTTCTTGCGCAAGAACCTGCCAGCGTAGACATAGCCTTGTTGTGAAATGTGCATTTGTTGGTAGAATCTGCAAGAATGAAAGAAAAGGTCTAACTGGTGGCCACCTGCCCTTCACCTTTCAAGAGAACATTGACTAGGAAGGATTGAGGTTTCGCTTTAAGGGTGACAAAGTGAAGAGGAACTATGTATGAGCACAAAAGCTTGTATTTCTCTCCAACAGCAGTTGGTCCAATAAAGATATGACCTCACCCACAGTGTCATTCTAATTTCCTGGGACCAACATGGCTATTAGCACAGAGCACACAAAGTGAAAAATAATAATTTCTGCCTGAAAATTCCTCATATTTTAGAAAAATGTTCAGCCAAACCTCTTCATCAAACTTGTAGCCAGCAAAAAAAAGCATCTTTCGGACCAAGGACAGGGTATTGCCATTACTTAATGAAGAGGGGAAACCAATAACAGAAAATGTGGAAATAGCAGAGGTGCTTAATCACTTCTTTGATTTGGTTTTTACCAAGAAAGATGGTTGAAACTGGACATCTATCATAATGAATGCAAGTGAAAATGGGGTTGGTTCAGAGCTAAAACAGGGGAGAGGGGAACAAACTAAAAATTACTGAGACAAGCCAGATGTTTTCAAGTCACTAGTGTTTGATAAAATGCACCCTAGAATACTCAAGAAACTGACTGACTGGCACTATCGGTGCCATTAGGTATTATCTTTGAAAAGTCATGGAAGATGGGTGATATTCCAGAAATTAGAAAAGTGAAAATATAGTGTCAATCTATAAAAAGGGAAATAAGGAGAACTCAGGAAACTATGGACTAACCATCTTAACTTCTGTTCCAGGAAAGATTTTGGAGCAAATAGTTAAGGAAACCAACTGCAAACATCTGGAAGATAATAAGGTGATAAGTAACAGTATGGATTTGTCAAGAACAAATCGTGTCAAACCGATCCAATACCTTTATTTGATAAGATAATAACCCTTCTGGATAAGGCGGAAGGAGTAGATGTGATATAGCTGGAATTTAGTAAGACACCTGATGCAGTCTTGCATAACCTTCTCATTATCAAACTAGGGAAATACAACCTAGTAGGAGCTGCTATAAGGTGGGTGCATTACTAATTGGACAACCATTCCCAGAGAGTGGCAATCAGTGGTTCACAGCCATACTGGAAGGCTGTGTCTAGACTGGCAAGTTTTTCCGGAAAATCAGCCGCTTTTCCGGAAAAACTTGCCAGCTGTCTACACTGGCCGCTTGAATTTCCGGAAAAGCACTGACGATTTCATATAAGATTGTCAGTGCTTTTCCAGAAATACTATGCTGCTCCCGTTCGGGCAAAAGTCTTTTTCCGAAAGACTTTTGCGCAAAAGGGCCAGTGTAGACAGCACAGTACTGTTTTCCGCAAAAAAGCCCCGATGACGAAAATGGTGATCGGGGCTTTTTTGCGGAAAAGTACGTCTGGATTGGCCACAGACGCTTTTCCACAAAAAGTGCTTTTCCGGAAAAGCATCCTGCCAATCTAGACACGCTTTTCCGAAAACGCTTTTAACGGAAAACTTTTCTGTTAAAAGCATTTCCGGAAAATCATGCCAGTGTAGATGTAGCCGAAGGACATAACAAATGAGTGAGGCCCTGCAGGGATCAGTTCTGAGTTTGGGTCTATTCAATATTTTCCTCAGTGATTTAGATAATGGCATAAAGTGTACACTCATTGGCTGTGTCTACACTGGCATCCCTTCTGGAAAAGGGATGCTAATGTAGCACATTGCAATTGCAAATTCCGCGGGGGATTTAAATATCCCCCGCGGGATTTGCATTTACATGGCTGTCGCTTTTTTCCAGCTTGGGGAAAAGCCGGAGAAAAGCGCCAGTCTAGACGTTATTCTCCGGAAAATAAAGCCTTTTCCGGAGGATTTCTTATTCCTACTTGAAAGAAATCCTCCGGAAAAGGCTTTATTTTCCGGAGAATCACGTCTAGACTGGCGCTTTTCTCCGGCTTTTCCCCAAGCCGGAAAAAAGCGGCAGCCATGTAAATGCAAATCCCGCGGGGGATATTTAAATCCCCCGCGGAATTTGCAATTGCAATGTGCTACATTAGCATCCCTTTTCCGGAAGGGATGCCAGTGTAGACACAGCCATAAAGTTTGCAGATGATACCAAGGTGGGAGAGACTGCAAGTGCTTTGAAGGATATGATTACAATTCAAACTGATCTGGACAACCTGGAGTAATGGTCTAAGGTAAATACGATGAAATTCAATAGGGACAAATGCAAAATACTCCACTTAGGAAGGAACAGTCAGTTGTGAGCCGGAATAGTGGATGTGCTGACAGACATTCAGCCAGCTTTAACCTATGTATGAAATACTTTAATGACCTCTTATGCACCATAATAATCTAAATAAGAAGGATCTAATAAACAAAGAGCCCTTATCTTCTGATGCACAGTGGAGTGCCATATGGCACATACATAAATGAAGATTAGCGATTAGGCAAGGGTTGAATTCTTTGTAACATGATTACAGTATAAAAATAGGTTAGTAAGAGACTGTAAAAGCATCTGATAGTTTACTCATTTTACACCATCATGGAAAACAAGTTTTTTTAATGGGTTGATTCTGTAGATATAATTTTACAAATGGTTGTTGTTAACCAAAGTAGCTGAAAACAGAAATATAATTCTATTTTCAAAATACCAAATGTATTTGTGGGGACACTTACAAACATTCCCTGAGGATATAAAAATAGCTCTGTGATTTTTAGTAGCCAATTGTAAAGGATTAAAAGAGGATTACAGAAAGTTCAAATTAGTCTTTTACAGTTAGGTGTTATGTAACTGCTGTTCCACTCTTGAACTGCAGGAATAAATGGCTACTGAAAAATGTTTGTCAATGGAAAAAAGCCTCTGCTGTGAGTATACTCGGAGTAAACCACCATTTAGTTAACACTCGCTACTGTTTTACAGAATTGTTTTAGACTTATTTCTTCAAATTTGTAATAATGGGGCTTCTGACTCAACATTTAAAATAAATAGATATGATGTATGAAGTTGATTGCATCCAGCTCCCTGAACCCTTAAATGTGCATAACTTTAAGAACGTGATGTGTTCCATTGACCTCAAGGTTAAATATGTGCAGGATCTGGATATTAGCTACTTGTATCTGTGTTTGTACATCTAGTACAAAATGGTCCTGATATTGTTGGAAGCCACTGGGCATCCCTGCAATACAAATGTTTAATAATTATAATTGTGAAATATTTGTTTCATATGGTGTGAGTCTCTCAGGGAGTTCTATTAATTGTAATAGACAACGACTAGATACATAGTCACATTCACCATTGGCAGAGTTCTGTTTCTAAGAGTGGCATTCATCTCAGAACCAACATCCTGCATGGGCCCTGACGTGGCCCAACTCCTGCAGTGGCCTCGGGCAGACATTTTGTAGAAGGGAGGGCAATGGACTGAATAAGTTGTGGGGATAGGCTCAGTGCTAATCCCAGTTCAATCAGCATCGTGTAGTATGACTATATGATACATATCTAAGGCCTGCATCTTCAATTCTTTACTCATGGGCATATTATCTGACCTTCAGTGGGACTCCTTACCTGGGAAAGGATGTCTTACAGAACAGCTTGCAGTACTAGGTTCTTCATGGTCCTAAACACCAGAAGACAAGATGCATAAGGTGAGTGAAACCTTTAGTACATATGATAAGAGTTATAAAGATCAAGGGTATTTGAACATTATTGATCATTTACTCCTCTCTGTCTTTATGTTTAATACTCTGCTTTTTGTTGCATTACTTCTGGTGCTCATGATAATCCACAAAGAGATTCCCAGGATTCTGTCAATATTATGTCATCTTACATTTAAAGGTCTTAGCAGGAAAAAACGAATATTTATATGTAATGTATGTGTTAGTTATTACCAGTATCTATTGGAAACACAAGGGAAAAAGTCACATTTTTGACAGCTGGAATATGTAGTCAGCTGGGAAACATTTATTTACAAAACTCTAATTAATGAGCAATGAACAGATACATGAAAATGGTTTTAAAAAGAGCTTGACAATATTTGGAAATATTTAATTTTTAATGAAACACAGTCAATTTGAAATTAATAGACATATTTTAATATACAGATTGAACCTTTCTAGTCCTTGGGATCTGACCTGTGCTCAACCATTGAATTTGCTTGACCACAGGAGGTCAATAATGTCTAGCAGCATTACCAACACTTCCACTGCTCAGAGGGTTCTTATAGCTAATTAACAGCACAACTCTTGAGAGCCAGGACTGGTGACTTTAAACAAGCTTTATGGGACTGCAGAAAACTTAGCCACACCCATGATAAGTGGACATCCAGATGCTTACAATCATGCTGGACCATGGATGTTTTCAAATCAGGAAGTGCCAGACCAGAGAGGTTCAACATGTATTACTAATGAATTTGCCAAGTAATATAAATGGGTAAATATTAAAGGGGCTTGGTAACAATTGGGCAATTCTTCGACACTGCTTAGGAGAATCTGTAGCGATATGCTTCGGTGCATGGGATGGCCACAATTTGCAGAGTACCTGTAAACAGTGTTGTTTTTAAAAATCTCTCCGTCAGTTTAATATTGTTTTCCACTGGAGTTATGTTCACTCAATGTCAAGAGTAATTAAGTTCTCCAGTGTGAGTTTCATGCCTTTAGAATGATGAGGGCCAGAACAGTTTCTTTTGCAGCTATAGCATTTAAAAGCTACAAGTGAGTAAGCGGTTTTTTGATCTTCTTTGCCTGGGAAAGCCTGTCAAAACATGGATGGTAAGAGTGCTCGGAATGTGGCGCTCTGGTTATATATTTATCTCCTGTGATTTAATAACAGAGTGCATCATGTTCTTTGATGTGTGTTCTTTGATGCATTTTTTACACCTGCTCTTTGTGAAATGGCTGTGGCAGTAGTGTTAAGAATAAACATGGGTAAATGCCATTTACCTACTACATATTTGGGGAATGTGGAATTTAATTTAGATTTACCTGCTTCTTTTTGTTAACCACTAGGCTGTGGCTTAGTTATTATAAGCAAGGAAAACCTTGACTCCCTGGAATAGCTCTCATGTACGTTTTGGACGTGACGTAAGTGCATACATGTATGTGGGGAGCTACTTTGCATTTTTTTTACCCCAAGCTTTAGGTCCATATGTGGGAATCACGGGCTAGCCAGGTTCCCAGTGCAGAAGAAAAATTATCTTGCATGGGATGGGGAGGCCCTTAATAAGCACACAAGTTTCAAAGTGGTCATGAGCAATGGGGAGCTGGTGGGTTCTTGGCCAAGGGAGCAGCTTGGTGTGACTGGCACCCATTTGTATTCATGGCTTGGCTGTAGCTAGAGCACAGCAGGCACAGCCCTTGCTCTCACTGGGTAGTACTTACTGCTGTGAGGAGGTCTGCTCCGTGAGCAAGGCACGGCGGGCAGGGCCTCCTGCTTTGCTGAACCAGAGTGTTTATTCAAAGCTGCATGCAGCTGGATTGTGGTGTGTGACTGAATGCACCCGCATATTCACACGATTGTAATTATCTTTGCACAAAATCTGCCTTGGGAGGGGAATCATCGGAAGACTAATAGCTTGCAGGTCAGTACTACATATGCAGAAACACAACATGTCAAGTTGAGAACACAAGCAGAACTTATGACAGAAATGTGTTTATCAGACAAATCTTGGGAAGGGAGTAAACCTGTTTCTCAGAGGCAAAGGACAAACTGATGCCTCTAGCCAGGTGTCATCAAAGCTGATTGGCAATCAGCAGTCAGGCAGCCGTTCCTTGGCAGCAAAGGGGGCAGAAAAGGATCAATCTACATTTTAGCAAATAACACAGAACCTTTTCTAGCAAATAACAAGACCCCATGTCTCCATCTGCACAGAGGGGATTGGGTGCGATTGTCCCTTGACCTGGGCAGCGTGCTGCACTCTGTGCAGGTGCAAGCACATGCAGCAGCAGTGTCCAGCACGTAGCCTCAGGAGCTAGCAACTTGTGGTAAGGATTTTATCTTGAGCCACAATGAGTCTGTTATATTTTAGTTACTGGAAAGCATGTTCTCTTTTATTCTCTTATAAGCATTTTTTACTTTACGGCCTTGTACTCACCTAAAATCTCCCCTCATAGTTACATAAACTTGTTTTATTTCTTAACCAGTGTTGTGTTTAAATTGAATTGTTTGTTGTTTAGTAACTCCAATTGAAACTGTTGCCTATTGACCCCTTGCAGGAGCAGTAGACCTCTAATATCTGAACAGTAGGTGAAGTCTGGACAGTGCAAAACACACATTTTTGGGTAATAGGAGTGTGTTGGGGTTACACTGCAGGCTGTAACCACAGCTGCAGGAAGCCAGAGCATGGCTGGTGCATTGCTCACTGGATGTGGGGGTCCGTTGCTGATCCAGGGCTGTGGTATGCACACTCAGGATGTGACCTGCATGGTGTCTAGCTCTTTGTGGGTGGTTCAGAATGGGAGCCACCCCAGCAAACCATTATGAAGTACCCTGGTTGCAGGGCAGTTGGTGACACCACCCCCTTACTAGTCTAGATCCCCCTCTCCGCCCCACAATGTGATAGATGAACTCATTTCCAACCTGCCTTACCCACTCTCCGCTCCCAGGTTCTGTGGTCTTCCCAGGAGCTGCTCACTTAGGAGAGCTGGGGCCAGGAACAGTGTGAGCACCTGAGGAGCAAGCCTGCGCATGATGCAATTTGTTTTCCACACCTTGCAGAGCACCTGCTCTGAGCCTGACAATTTAATTAACACAGGGCCGACTCAAAGCCTGGGGTCTGGCTACACTGCAGTTACACACCCACGGCCGACCTTGGCCAGTTGATTCAGAATCGCAGGGCTTGGGCTAAGGGGATGTTTAATTGTCGTGTAGATGTTCTGGCTCAGTTTGCAGCCTGAGCTCTGAGACCCTCCCACCCCACAGGGTTCTAGGGCTCAAGCCCCAGTCCATATGTCTACACCACAATTAAACAGCCCTTAACCCCATCCACATGAGCCTGAGTCATCTGGCCCGACCCAGTGTGGGTTTTTCATTACAATGTAGACATATGTTAAGTATCCTGTCTTTCGGGGGACTATTTATCCTTTTGGGGCATGGGCTCAGGATGTCTGCAGCACAACTGCTAGGCTACATCTACACTGGCAGCTTTTTCTGCAAGAACTCTTTTGCGGAAGATTTCTTGTGCAAAACCTCTTCCATAAGAGAGTGTCTACACTGCCAAACCCACAGCCTCAAAGTCAGTTAGGCACCTAAATCCATTTCAAATCAAGGAGCCTAGGTACCTTTGTGCATCTCAGCCACTTGTGCCTCTCTGCAGGAAGTACATGTTTTCACTTAAACTGAAAAAGCTCATGAAGTCTTTCCTGCCTTCAGGAATGAAATGCCATACTTAGCAGGGTGCTCTCTGGGGTTATAGTTACAGTAGCACAACTCTGCCGCTACAGCTGTGCTGCTGTTAGGTCTTCCTTTTTTACCTCTCTTTGCTGGCAGGAGAGAGCTTTTCTGCCAGTATAATTAAACCATCCCCAACAAGCAATGATAGCTTTGTCTGTGGAAGAGCATTTCCCTCCAGGAAAGCACTGTCCACACCAGCGCTTCTTGTCAATAAAACTTTTGTCAGTTGGGTGTATGTGGTTTTTTTTCACACCCCTGACTGACAAAAGTTTTACCAACAAAAGTGTAGTGTAGACATTGCCTTAGTATAATGCAGGGAAAGACGTGACGTGCTCCTTGGACTGTTTTTTGAATGGCTCATAACCAACACTGTTCAATTATAAAGCAAATGCCATGTATTTATTTGCTGTTGAAATAAATTACAACCAGAAATGACAATTTATTACATTAAACGGGACTGCTTTTAAAGGGCATTAAACCAAATGTAAACAGAACAAAGACAACTGTGAGCAATTCATTCATTTTAAACTTTATAAAGAGCCAGTTGTAGTAATTTAATGCTATGTTTTATATTAATCTCTGGGCAAGTTTATAAAATAATTTGCACATGCACACAAATAACTTGAGTTTACCAAAAAAAAAAAAAAGTTAGAACTCAAATATGTTTAATGGCTTCAGGGAGGAAGTTACTATTGCAAATTTTCCAGTACAGTTTCATAGTCCTGTGTTCCTCCTGCAGACACAACTCCCTTCCACTTAATGGAGAGTAGAATCCAGTCCTAAAGGGTGAATTGGTATAGAATCAAAACTGATCAGTAAAACAAACATTCATTGCAGTTATAATGTTATTACCCAGAGAGCAGAGACTGTTTTCTAACACATTTTAAAAAAATGCAAATCCCTGGCATTTAACAAATTAGTTTTGCTGGATAAATTGTATTTTAATTTTTTTCTAGATAGAACCTGAGCTTAAATGAATTCTGCTCCAAGCCATTTCTCCCCTAGTAGTGAGAGCCTGTGAAATGCTGAGAACCCCGAGTTTTCATTCATTTGAATAGGATTTGAGGGTGTTCACAACCCACCTAGAAGTGCTCTGCACCTTCCAGATCTGGACTTGGTTGCATAATGATTTTTACACATGAAATTCCTTGACACAGTGAGCTCAGCTGTGGCAATCTCTGCAGGGATGTTCTAGGGGAAAGTAGGTGCTAGGGCCCAGTCTCTCGAAGATATGTAGGCTCTCATCTTCCAGAGAAATCAATGGACGTAAGGAGCCTAAATGCCTTTGAGGATCTGGAGTGAGAAGGGTCTTCCCCCTTCCCCCCCACACACACGTTGGTGCGGAGACCAGACACAATTAGAGCATCAGTACTCGTGGCGTGAAAGGACTCTGAAAGACCAGTGCACACAGAAGCAGAGAAAAGGGGAAGGGAGAGAGGCCTCATTTCTTCCTCTTGAGCTGGCTGGCTGACCTCACTGGGAATAGATAGTGCCACAGCCTGCCTTGCATCTGTGCCTGACTCAGTTACAGTGTCTTCCAGAGCACCTGTGGAGGCAGCATGCCTCCAAATCTTCAGGTTGTCTGAAGAGTCATGACTGAGCTCTACATTGGCTCAGTTGTGCTCCCTGTAAGTCCATGGCAAAATACTCATGGGAAACACTAGGATCAGGGTTTGGCTCTTTATGCTATATAATTAGAATCTGGAACAGTTCAGAAAGGTTACTGGGAAAATCTCCAGGGTGGCTTGTTTTTAAACCACAAAAATCAAATTTGAAAATGACTCACAGATGGAGTTACGCTGTGGGAAACATTATCCAGGTTAAATGTAACATTGTAGCTTCTTGAAAAGGGCCAGGATAGTGCAGGGTGTTGTGCATATCAAACCTCTCACCACCTTTTCATCCCAACTGGAATTAAAAAATTGGGCTGCAGGTTTTACTAGTGGCCAGGACAGCTACCGTAATGGGGATCTCCAGTGCTGCATTTAGCAATAGCTTTCAAATCTCATGAAGAATGTTTCAGTGGGAGTTTATGAACCATTGGGCCCAATTCTAGAGCTGCACTGGCTGCTCACCAGCTTTTTTCCCACCTCAGCCAGGGGCCAGTGGAGTGGGGACAATCTACCCCCCAAAGCCAGTAAGAACAGCCTTAAGGGAAAGTGGCTTCCTGACAATTATGGAATCACTAGAAAACAGCAACACTCCTTTCTCAACCATCCCCCTTATATCCACACCGTAAAAGTGGTGGCATGGTATCAATTCTGTTATTGGTGGAGGTCCCCTACACTGCGGGAATCCTGGGGCAATGCTAACAGGCTGATACAAAGCTACCAGGATCCGGAATTGACCCTCTCCTTTTGACTTGTCATCCCCCGTACAGGACACCGCAGCATATGTGACTGTGGTATAATGCCAGGCAGTTCTCTCAGGTTCTTACTCTATGAATTTTATGTAAAAATGTACACACTTTTCTTTGAGGTCTAAAAGGAGGAAAATAAGCCTGTTGGGGAAAGAATTACAGAGAAGCATGCAAATTAAAAGGCCTGTACTTCACCAGCCAAATCAGTGTCATCCAGACTTTGCTTTACACCACAGCATCTAGTTATATTAGGTACTTAATGTCCCAATTCTCTTCCAGGTTCTCTGGGGCATTCTGTTCTGTTACACTGAGACAGCTCAGTGGATTGTTTGAGGAAACACCGAATGAGACCAGCAAATAACTGCTGCAAAAGTAGAAACACAGAGATAAATGGACTCAGCAGCACAGACTAAGAACCAGAGTCCACTTCAGGGTTTAGTGTATCCGTTGGTAGAGAAAGTCTAGCGGTCAGGGTGCTAGTCTGTCACTTGTGTTCAATTCTCTGCTTGCCTTATCCTTCCTTTGGGCCCTTGAACACGTCATATTCTCTTTTTGTAATATGTACTTCTTCCCTGCCCAGTATGTTGTGAGGTTAAGGGTATTACAGAATGTGAGTAACTCAGATGCTGCAATCTCTAGGTACAGCTAGGTAGCTACACTGCCACCCAGCTATGAAAAGTGGGTAGGCTTCCCACAAAAGGGGGACAGTTGGGATGGCTCTAGAGCCCTCTGTGGATGACTAGCAGGAAGTGCAGTGGCCTCCTCCTGACAGAAACCCCGACTAAAAGCAGAGGGAAGGATCTTGTCTATGGCAACCAGGTGGTGTTTTTTGCTGCCCTTTCTAGCACCAGTTTATTGATCCTCTTTCCCTGTGACTCATGTCAATGCAACTCCAGTCTGACATACCGCACGAAGCTCTAGCAGTGAGCACAGCTAAGAAAATGGCCTAAAACCTCTCCCTGAGCCTTAACACTTTGTTGGTATTTGCAACTGAGCTGTGTCAGCCTGCAAAAGCAACAGTCACATAGCAATTCTCTAACTTAACCTCTCTCTTATTTTAAGTGAAACAGACCCACCACGCTTCAGACCTGGTTTCTCTCTGATTAGCCTCTCTCATTTCTGAAGACTAACCACCTTCAAAAGTTCCTGTTCTACCTTCCAGGACTGTCCCCTGTGAGCAGCCTGTTACACCAGAGGGGGAAGGGACAGTTGCATATTTCTGGACTGCAGTTTCTTCATCTTACATTTGTGCTGCTGCCAAGTAAAATAATAGGAAACTTGTATCAGGAAGGTCAGAGGCACAGAGCCAGTGTGTTCTTGAGGAACTGGAGTGCATCAGATCTATTCCAGTCTCTCAGCCTGACTCACTACATGTTTGGCCTTCGGCATAAGTGCTCAGAAGGTCAGTCTTTTCAGAAGCATGCTGCACCTGAGGCACTGTGAGGCTGACTGTCAAAGATTCAGAGCAGCCACAGCTCCCACTGAGGTAAAAAACAGAGGTGTACACACAACTACAGATTTCTGAAAACATGGCTGTGAACTTGTGTGGTCTGCCATTCGTAAGTGAGGGCAGCCATGTTTATGTATTTCCTAAGGGTCTGTGTACATTAACTGATGGTTATAGAGTTCTTTAATATTTTAAAGAGCTCTCTAATTTCTGGGCATTTTTATTATCAGGGTGGTAGATCATGAAAACTAAAGGATGTATTCATAAGAATATTTGGGTCTTAGAAAGGCCTGTTCATCAGCCAATCACAAAGTGCCTGCGAAAGTTTACAGATAGGGAAACTGAGGCGGGGATAGTGACTTGCTCGAGGTCACAGCAGGTAGGTGGCAGAGCCAGGAACCAAACCCACAACACACAACTCAGGATTCAGTGCCTTAGCTGCCAAAGCAAACATAATCCCTTGAAGGTTACTAGGAATTAAAGTAAATGTCTTAAGGGGAAAAAAGCGTCTTAAATAATGCATTGTGGCACACTTGTACTTTGTGTATTATTTATCTTGTTAAATCTCTGTTAATTGACAGAAAGGACAGTTGAATGGCTGTTATGACAGTTGTCTTTTGGGTTGCCAGTCATGTTATTTCCTACAGATATGCAGCTAATAACATGCACATGTCTCAGCTGAGGAAGAGATCTGTTTTACATGGACAGAAATGTTTCCTTGTACCCAAATTAGATTTTTACATGAATTTACATACTCACCCACAGCCTGCCTTGTGTTGCTCCATGCCTGAGTTACATGCCATATTTACTTTGGTTAGCAGGCATATCATATGCACATGACAGGCAGAATGTGCTTTCATGCCAGATTGCCAACTCGAAGCAAGAATTCACAAAGTAAATCTAACTGTGCTGGTAACTTTGTGCAGTGAATTGGGCTTTCACTAGGAATTACTGTAAGCTGTTATGACTAATCTTGGACACAGTGCATTTGCTGATCTACTTTTCAGGGTTCAAGTTTTCTTCCCTAATACTAAAATCTTATAAAGCACTATTTTCTGCTATGTTTCTCAGTGTTCTTAGCCTACCACAATGCATGCAAACAAGTATCTTTAAATTCATAAAGCTTTTAACTAAAAATAATTAAAATATCAAACATAAATTAGATATTTAGTCCTCTTTAGCCATTGTTTTAAGCACTGAATCTTCTCCCAAGATTTTGCAAAGTTCATTCAGTCTCTGCTGCATTTCAGGAATTCCTGCAAGCTGGGATTCGAGTCTTTGTTTTTCCTCACTGAGTGATAAGCGGATAGCAGTGTCCAATTGTTCAAAACGCCAGCCCCCTTCTCCATTGAATTGCAACAAGTGAGTGTGGTACTTCCTGCAGAAGAATTTAAAATATTAGTAATGAAGTTTGGGACATCTTTGAAAGTAAGATTTGAGATTCCTGGGTGCTAAGTGCTTTAAGGGTGACTTTGAACAAAGCATTTCTGTATAAAATGTTTTCACAGTGCAATACAACTACGGTTGGGAATGTGCTGTTTTTCAAGTCACTGGGTAAAGCTTTTAAAAGCGAATATACGTGACTTAGAAGCCCAAGTCCCAATTTCAAAGAGAGATTTCTTGGTAACCTAAGTCTCATTCAAAATGCAGGACAATGTAGCACTTTAAAGACTAACAAGATGGTTTATTAGATGATGAGCTTTTGTGGGCCAGACCCACTTCCTCAGATCAAGTGGGTCTGGCCCACAAAAGCTCATCATCTAATAAACCATCTTGTAAGTCTGTAAAGTGCTACTGTCCTGCATTTTGCTTCAGCTACCCCAGACTAACACGGCTACATCTCTATCACTAAGTCTCATTGAGATTCAACAGTTGCTGGCTAGCAGTCTATGTAGACACACCAGTGTAAACAAAGACAAACAGCAATTTGTAGCAAACGAACCCCACACCAGTCTTCTCCATAAGCCCTTCTGTGGCCATTTAGGAGAGATTCAGGTGCCACTCAGATGAGTAGCAGAGCGCCCACCACTAGGTTTTTTGTTTCTATTGGTGGTGCACATTTGCACATAATTTATTCTGCACATGAATGGGAAAAAATCCACACATGGATGGAAATAATTAAAAGGAACATTTCCCTCCCCCCACCCTCTCAGAATTCCCTGCTGAGGTGGTGCTGGCTGGAGGACTCAGCTGGGTTATCAGTGGTACCATCCAATGTTTTCTCACTCTCTTGTAGGCTAGACAACCCTTCCCCTTTAACTAGATACTTGCTTTTTTTCGAGTGGTTTTAAAATATTTTTGATAAGTAGTATTTTTTATGTTTAAATGTAATCTAATCTCTTAAAATAAGTAGAATATTAAGAGGTGAGCTTGCAGGTGGCAAACATCTCTGTTTCCAAATTTCCTGTCACTTGAATTTTTTCATAGCTTAGGCCCTGATCCTACATGTGCTTTCCTTTCTACTCTGTGACTCATCTATCAGTGACAAATAGCAAGATGGTGGAAGTATTCATTTTCTCAGGGAAGCTATGGGACTAGGAGAGTGATACAGCACATTTCAACTGTGAGGTCAAGTTGGTACAAGGCCTTTTGTCACCGGATAAAAAAGAAAGCAGTACAGAAAACTTAGATTTTAGAACTTAGTAACAACAAATTTGTGCTTTTTTGCTTTCTTTGCACTGAACATTTATAGATATCAGGGCTTAACAAATGTCAGTGAAACCTACTCGCCAGCTCCACACTGCGCATGCGCAAGACCCGCATTGAACATGCATGCACCGCCAGTGAACAGGACAACTGGCTGAAATCTACTCACCACGGGTGAGTAGAGTCAGTGATTTGTTGAGCCCTGGATATCAACTACTCAATGGGATCCATAAACATATTTTCTATGATGGAATCTCTCATAGTTGCTATGGCCTAATATAGAAAAATCTTTCACTCTCCAAATATTTTGCTTTGTATAAGCAATCTGATTTCTAAATATGAAATATAGCTTTTCTGCTTGGGGATGCACTGAGAGGTAAAGGACACTGCAGAATTAACAATGCCTAACTGATGTAAAAAATAATGGGTCTGTTCTTCTTTGTGAAAGACAAAGGAGGAGATTATCCTGGTGACATTTTGGTCATCATCTTAAGCAATGGACAGCCTGAGTGAGAAGTAACCATTGTATTTGTCTTTTTCCTTTGTGTTTACAGAATAATATGGTGATATTTCCAGTGACATGATGTATTAATTAACTGGCTCTTTAGCTACCTGCATGTTGCTATATTTGAATGTTTCACTTTTAATATTTTAAAAAAAGAAATAAATAGATGTACAAAAAGGGAGAAGTCAATACTAAATGCATTTACATGTCTATTATTATAGTCGACTTGTCTTAAAAGGAGTGTAGATATTGATTTAAAAATGTATTGACGCACAGAAGGAAAACGAGTCTGTCATCTGCTAGAAAACTAGACATCACCTCCACGATGTAAGTACTTGGACATACTCACCAAAGAGAAGGTCTGTGTGTGATAGAAAGCAAGGATATCCCAGAACCTTTTGCAGCTTGGAATATTTTCCCTTCAACATCAATGCTTACAGCACTCGTACATTCATCCAACAATGCATATTTTGGTCTTTCAAAACAAAAGACGATGTGTTACTCATTTAGTTTTTACCCAACATTCCTGTACACTATGTGCACGATGCTTAGTTTAAAGCTGGTCTTCACAGACCACTGAGACTCCTCTAGTGCTATAAACTGGTATGCAGCAGCACTATGGCCCCAGTCCTCAAGTCCGCGAAACCACTTTGAGAAAAATGCTAACTGGCTGAGCTGGTTTGTTTATTTACTGGCACTGTGGCCATGGAGCCTTGCCGCTCCCATTGGCTCCAGTTCACTGTTTGTAGCCAAGGGAGCTGTGGGAAGCAACAGCCTGACTCATGCAGCTCCCTTTGGCTGCAAACTGTGAACCAGAGCCAATGGGAGCCACAGAGCTCTGTGGGATGCGCTTACTTAGGCAGCTCCCAGCCAGCAGCTCTGCAGACCTCTTGCCTGGGTTCTGGGTGGACTGCTCCACATAGCTCTGCTTCAGCACAGGGAGGGAGGGAAGAGGTTTCATTCGCTACCCCTGCCTTCAGCAAAATTTCTCAGCTCCTGTTGGCTGGAAACTGGCCAATCAGAGGTTGGAGATTTTGCTAGGGGGCTGGGACACTGCATGAAGCTTTCTCCTCCCTGCCCAGCTTGCAGAGCAATTAGCAGCCTGCTTTTTAAAGTGGCTGCCCCTGCTCTGTATCAAGGGTGCCGCTGAGGAGGCCATGGGCCAGATTTGACCCACTAGCTGCCTCTTGCCCACCCCTGCCCTAGTGGATTATAAAAGTGTTTCTCAAAGTGGTCTGCGAAACCACTTTGAGAAACATGCTAACCAACCGTGCCAGTTTGTTTACTTATTGGCACCACGGCCACAGAGCTCTCCCCAACTACGTGCCCCAGGCCACCACCCAAACCTTCTGTATCCCCTCTTCCTACCTCCTCCAGGTCAAAACTCCCTCCCAGACCTGCACCCCCTCCTATACCCCTTCCCCAGGCCAGAATCCTTTCCTGCACTTATACCCCTCCCTGACCCTGCACCTCATTCCCCTGCCCTACATCACCACCCAAACCCTCTGCAACCCCTTCTTCCAGGTCACAACTCCCTGCCAGACCCTGCACCTCTTCCTACCACCCTCCCCAGGCCAGAATGCTCTTCTTTAACCCATAACCCCTCCTCAACCCTACCCCAGATTATAAATCCCCTCCTTCATGCAAACTCCCTCTCAGACCCCACACTCCCTCCTGCAACCTTGTCCCAAGCTCCCTTCTATACCCCACCTGCTGTCCCAGACCCCTCTCTGCAGAAATGCGGCCCTTCACCACTTACCAAAATCTTGGAGTGGCCCCCCATTAAAAATTATTGCCCACCCATGCACTAGTACATGGGGGTAAAAGGTTTACTCAGTATGCAGCAGATTAGTGGGATAGCTCAGTGGTTTGAGCATTGGCCTGCTAAACCCAGGGTTGTGAGTTCAATCCTTGCAGAGACCATTTGGGGCAAAAATTTGTCAGGGATGGTACTTGGTCCTGCTGTGAAGGCAGGGGACTCAACTCAATGACCATTCAAGGACCCTTCCAGTTCTAAGAGATAGGCAATCTCCATTAATTTAATTTATTATTATTTGAAGCTCCAAAGTACTAATAAAAAAACATTTAAAAAGCTTATCCTGTGAGTCCAGCTTGGTGGATCAGTGATAATGCACAACACTGCCATTCAAGAGATCCCAGATCACACTCTCTAACTCCCCAGGCCACAACAGAAGAATACAGCACCTGAGGGAAGGGAATGCATTGTGCTGCTTAAAGACAGCCACTCCGGCTGACAAAGGAGTACAGTGTGCAGCTACTGAAAGTTGGCTGATGTTAAATTACAGTGGTGAGGCTTCTTTAATACCCTAGAACTATTACACTACTGCCTCTGGACTGGAACGGATCAGTTATTATAGAACAATATGATTAGATGTAGAGATGAACATGATTTGTTGGGGGAAGAGTCAATGTGGCTTTTGTAAAGGGAAATCATGCCTCACCAATCTATTAGAATTCTTTGATGAGATCAACAAACATGTGACGAGGATGATCCAGCTAATACAGGATCAAAGGCTCTTAAGCAAAGTAAACAGAGGGAAGATTCTCTGATGGATCTGTAACTGGGCTTAAAAGATAGGAAACAAAGGGTAGGAATAAACTGTCAATTTTCACGATGGAAAAAGGTAAATAGTGAGGTAACCTCAAAGATTTATACTGGGACCTGTGCTGTTCAACATAGATATAAATTATCTGAAAAAGAAGATAAACAGTGAGCTGGCAAAATTTGCAGATAACAACTATCTTGAGTAATTTTGTACGTCCAAACCAGCCTGTGAAGAGTTCTCACAAAGCTGGATGACTGGGTGACAAAACAGCAGTTAGAATTCAATGTTGATATATGCAAAGTAATGCACACTTGGAAAAATAATATAAACTAAACATAAAAAAGGATGCAGTCTAAATAAACTGTTGCCACTCAGAGATTTTGGCATCATCAT